>NW_028280760.1:816250-999375 GCF_059751285.1 Brachycentrus maculatus | reverse complement strand
ATATAGACTTAGCTTCACATACGTTGTGATGTTTTTAAGTGGCATTATATAAAGTGAACAATGAATGATAATAATAATTACCACACCACAATGTTACTAATGCTTTTAAAATTCAAAATATAAGTTATTTATGCAAAAAAGAGATAATAATATGTATATTTTTAAATATCTTTCTTTTAACCCTTATAACGTATGTACATATGTATGTATGTATCGTTAATTACATTTACCCTTGAGGCCTTGCCATGTGTTAAGTGACGTATATATTGAATTGACCAAGAAAAAAAGCAGAAACAATTCATAAAAAAATTGCACAGGCAGGTACAAGTATAAATTATCATAAGAAATCGATTTCAACATACGAGTATTGAGTGGTGATAATTTACAAGAGTCTATGACAATTTTAATTAGATGAGATTAGAATTCTAGAGATGACGGGCCTAATATGAATTTTTTATTGAAGTCATATTTTAAAAGCAATTGTGAATACGCGAATATGCAAGTCGAGTGATTGGTCTCACATGGTTGCGCATCTCGTATAATTATTTTAGCATTTACGGTAATACCCTGACGTGTGGTGAAAACTAAGTCTAGGAGTAATTCTCAAAACTTTACCGTATAGGTCCAGTTCAGTTTTATTTATTTCTCTTCAATAGAAGAACATTATCAAAAGTCAAAAACTGCAAACAACAAAAATATTATGCTCTTATTTTTGTAAAAGGTTTTTTTTTTATTATTGTCAGACACTGGATTATCCATGTTACAGATTATAAACAATATCATAGATGTCTCAACTTGAGATAAAACTTTTACTGTTTGTATTTTTTTTTAAATGGATGTTTGAGCTTCCCAGGTATTATGACTTGGCATTTGGCTAGATTAAGTGATCATTTAATTCGCTACACAAGTGTATTATGTGAAATGTTTGATGATTTTTTAGATAATTTTATTTTAATATGTTAATTTTACTCACAATAAATAAATAAATATTAGCGTGCTAATCAGATTTCAATATTGTTTTTAATATTCATCGATGTATAAAAAAATAATATAACAAGGTTCCGTCTACTCTAACGTCAGGAAGAAAGCCTGAAAGAAAGTTGCGTATATTGCCTATCTTGAAATTCAGCAGGCGCACGTCAAATCAACCATTTTAAGAATGCACGCTGAGTGGCGTGCATTCCATTTTTTTGAAGAGACATATTTGTCTTTTTATTATTTACACATATATTCCAATTTTATACTATTTCTGTGAGCTTAAGCAGCTCATTATTAGAAATAATCAAATTGTGGTAGAGTGGGTTCGAACCGAGAACTCTGACTTAAGACACTAACCACGGGACCACAACCCGACCCTGCTTATGTGTCTGTATATTTTATATTATATACAGACACAAAGCAGTGCCTACCCTATTTTTTTGACATGTGGAAAAATACGGAAATTAATTTGGATTGTGCGTTAAATAAAAAGAGTTAAAGAACTATAAATAAGGTACTTTTATTTTTGCTTAACGCGTTCAAAGGGTTAATAACTTTCTTTTTAAACAGAGGTATAATTAAATTTACTGAAAATAAATTTAAAGAATACATGACTTGTGAAAGATGTCATTGACTCAATTATTATAAAGTATGCAAAAGTGATAAGTAGTCACTTTCTGCGATATAATATCGAGATCTGTTAGCATTTCGGACATGATTTTACAGGGTGAATTGAAATGAACAGGTAGTGAATAGAAGCCACATTTTGCCTTACTTCCATTTGGGTGTTTGATTTCATTTTCTAAGAAACACTTTATTCAGTTGCATAGTTTCAATATGAGAGGATGTAACTCTACGTGTATACAGATAACACAATATTATAATATTCTGTCACCTCAGCATCCGGAGGTGCCAACTCCATTCAGGTGATAAGAAGACCATTGTGTTCAGCAATGACGTTAGTCGATTCTATAAAAAAAACTCAGTCAGCCTTTTGTATTCCCGAAATATGACGTGCGACAGTTCATCGAATTTGCATTATAGTTCCGATCTTTATTTTTGTACATTCATTGTTTGCAAATTATTTAACTGATTGATTTTGAGAGACCAATGTAATGTTAAAAATCGAGTTGAATAAATTATGCATAATATTGTGGTTAATATTAATATGAAAAATATGTCATCAGTACATACAAAAAACTGTAAAAATAACTTGGATTACCGATTCGAAGAATGTTAGATGTATTTAACGAGATAAAATATTGTTATAATAATAGTTTTGTTCAATCGAAAACAATTTTTGTTCAATAATTATAAAACGCTATTTTCATAAAATAATACCTCAAGGATGTTTCGCTGAAAAGGTTTCTCATTGCTTTTAATCTTTGTCTTGGTTTTTGGCCGGTAACTATTGTTTTATCCAAAGTAGTTTTTGTATCTGATTGAAGCGTGAAAATTGATCAACTAATTAATTTAGAATACACAGTTTTTTTAGATTTTTAGACAATTATTGAAAAAATATTATACCAAAATAAGAATTTAAAAAATGTAAATAAATATGATAAAATGCAAGAAAATAGTATGAAAAGTACATATTGTATTTGAGAATACTCAAATACGAATTTTATGTTTGTTTGCATTCTTCATGTACGAAAATCATATAAAAAAATAATTATGTGTCGTATGATACGGATATTATAACTACAGAAATATGTTAATAATAGGGTAAATAACAAAATAATATGTAAAAAAAAAAAACATAATTTTAACTTTTCAAACGCATTTTCTTCGATTTTGTTTGTTAAAAATAAATTTCAAAATATATATTATTAACAATATTAATACTATTTATTAAATGTAACACTGGATTATTCACTCTTCGGAGGATAATTATATTGAAAGCTGTCTCATCACATTCCCAAATCTGATGCAGAAGCATCTAGGCTTCCTGACAGACTTCTCTCGCAAAGCAATTTAAAAAAACTAATTTGCGAAATTTATTGAAAATGTGAAACAAAATAAAATCCCGATTTTACAGTGAATTTACATTTAAAAGCTTTCAATATCCCTGTCACTGCCAATCAAAATAAATACAAGTTTGTAAACCTATCACCAAATTTTCTAGAAGTACCCCGGTGTAGTCAGCGAAAGGGATTAGTATTTAGTTCAGTTAGTCAGCTATATCCGATTCCGGTCCGACGTTGACTCTAGAAGAAGTCAATTTTAATACAGGTCTCAAGAACTAATGTAATATGAATGTTCAATAATAGGCAGAATGGTGAACGTGTGATTGCTTAAGCCAGCCAAACGCTAGGTCGGTAGGCCTGGAGTCCTCAGACTTCATTAATAAAAAAGAAAAGATAGATACCCGTTTCATTTCAGATTGAGATAAATTTATATTTTTACAAAATTTTGAGTGTGTCCAAATACTTGTTCACAAAATCTGGATTATCTCCAATTACAGGAGTTATTTTCATATTATTTTGCTTAAAAAAAAGCTTCTTTTCATCTCACCAATAGATGTCTCTAGTGAAGTTCTAGTGATTCAAGAATAATGTTTCAAAATTTGTTCATATATATAGAACTTCCAAGACTTTGAGTAGTGTTGTTGTCAATAATGGGTACAATTGATGAATGTTACACGTGTGTAAAGTGATCGCTTAAACCAACAAATTTTCATTAAAAAAAATATATATATTTTTTAATTTAAAAGTATTTTTGAAGAAACAGTTATTAGACTTTAAATACCGATTAATCGATTTCGGTTTTAGTGGTTTGGACGCCGTTTGGTATGTTAGTCAGTATATGAAATAAATTGTCTGTACGTATCCTAAGACAACAATACGGATCTTGGTTATATGCACACAAATATCGTAATACGTGAACACAGTGACCGGTGATAAACAAAATAGGACCTGGATGTACAGGAGTCATGGTACTCAGCTCAGGAGACTTGGTAATCTGCATACAATAGCCTGCGCCAACTCCGTTAGGATTGGGGGAATTCCCGGCCAACTAAGGTTCGGTAATACGTGCGAGACCGTGATGCAAAGCGTAGTAACTGCATTTTGACAAAAAAATCAAATAAAAAAAGTGATTTTTTTTGATGTAGTAAAATCATGTGAGTTTGATGAAAAAGTAGATTTATTTTCATTAGCTATATACATGTATGTTAGTTATATTGATAAGTGTATTTATGTGTAACGTAATAATACAACTATCAAATCACAGCTTTTGGGAACTTGGAAAAAACAATTTGGTAATTGAATTCCTGTGGTTTTTAGCACTTTAATTATGAAAATATCCATATGAATCCATAAAGAATACTTTATTGAAATTTTGTGAAATATTATATTACTTGGGTATATTAATAATTCTTTGATAATGACGAAACGTTCCTTCATTTGTCAATTTTTAAAACAAAACTTAAAATTAAACTATTTTTGTTTCATATCATTAAAAAAAACAATAAATTTCAAACTAAACTTGCCGAAACAAACAAAAAAAACGTGGAGAAATAATTGCCCAATTATAACAGGACTCGTAGTTTAATTTAAATGTAAAATCATCATCTTTTTACCCTTATCCTAACCCAGTGGTGCATAGGGTATTGTATCAAATTTAATTTATTTATTTTGAACTTTTGTACAATATGTGTGTACATTGGCGGGCTTATTGCTATAAAGCAATATCTTCCAACTAACCAAAAAAACAGACTAGTGTGAACGATCTAGGCTTGAACCTTTTGATGTCTGTTAGAAATTAGTGGGGAGATAATGCTTGAACAGGTTAAGACAAGGATAAGAAAAAAGAAAAACAAAGAAACATAAGAGAGCATAATTACAAATTAAGAATTTAAACAGGGTAACATGAATAGAAAAATAAAATGACGATAGAGTAAGGAAGGCATGGGAAAAGGGAATCAGGTGATGATGCAGTGTTAATTTTATCGTTCATTATATGATGGCAAAGTGATTCGTCCGTACAAAGTACCAGTCCGGGGTAATATAAAATAAATATTAGAATAATAAGACACATTTATTTTGACCCCTCCGGGAAATAAACCCGGGACTTACAGCCTTACGTGCTAAACACACTATTAAGGCGGAAATTAATAATATCAATAGTATAAGGAATTATATATACAGGTGGAATGAAATTATTTAATATGGAATATGAGGTTCTGATAAAACTCAATGGTCATTTCAACTTTGTCGATCATATCGCATTGAATAATATGATCAACCTGAAAACGTGCGACTCCCATTTAAATTTCGACACATTAGCTCACAAACATACTAATGTCAATTTTCCAGGATAACAATTCAAGGTATACTCGACGAAGATAAAACAATTTACAGTTTACGTTTTTATCCTCTGATCTAATGAGGAATGATAGTAAGTTTATTTCCCAAAGTTTAAAAAAAAATGTTGTTCCTAACAACCAAAAAAACAAACGAAAAAATTCCACACGTACAAATCTTATATCTCCTATGTCCGCTTCCGTAGTTTAATAGTCAGTACGCTCGGCTACAGTACTGGAGGTCCCGGGTTCGATTAAGGGGTCGAATAATATAAGTGATTTTTTCACTCTTAAATTTATTCAATATAACCCTGGACCGTTACCTGAAGGGAGGTCTAATCACCTTTCTTTCTTGTGTTAATTATCAAGATAACACTACGTTTATAATGCAGTGCCCTATGCACCACTGGGTTTGAATGAATATCTCCTATAGTAATACAACGATTGATAATAAATTTTGACAAAACTTTGCATTCAAATACACACAAGTGAGCGTTTTTATCTGTGAAAGGTAAAAAAATACTTTTTGATAAACATTTTTAAAGCAATGGCAGTGCTATCTGTTAAGCGTCACAGCATAATACGCGATAAAAAATATTGGCTAAATATGTACCTATATAGATACCGATAAAAATTGGATCACTACGCCACGGGGGTGAACATCAAAGTCGGTTGATTCGATGTTTGTGAGTATAATATAAAAATAGCTGTCCAAGATTCTCAGAATCTCTTTCCCTTGGCAATACTAATCGGCTGCTTAATTTGGTCACGATCGAAATACTACATTTGGGACGAGCGCGGAAAGTACCCGAATAATAATTTATGTCATGCCGGAGAGATTCGTTAAACTTGAATTACTTATCAATCTAAATTAACACATAGGTGTGTTTTCCAAGAACGGCAGCGAGTCGTGTTTATTGCTTACCCAAAATAGTAATTAAGATTTTTATTCTGCGAATGGAAATGCGATTGCTCGGACGAATATAATACTTATTTAGTCCGCCTCATGGTAGAGTGTAATGGCGGAATCATAGGAAGTTTATTTCCCAAAATTTCTGAAAAAAATGTTTTTCCTAACAACCAAAAAAACAACCAAATAAATTCCACAAATGCAAGGCTACCATTCTGGGGGTCCCGGGTTCAATTCCCAGGGTGCCATATAAAAATACAAGCGATTTTTTCACTCATTTTTCAATATTATCCTAGACTGCTACCGGAAGTGGAGGGCCGATCACCTTTCTTTCATATGTTAACGATCAAGATAACACTGCGTTTATATTATGTGATCCCTATGCACCATCGGGTGTTGATGAGGGTTTGAATTAATATTACCCTGTTTATTTCATATTATTTTTTTTTTGAATTCTATTGATTTGTATTTTTTTAAAACTCTTTTTAATTTGTAATATGACAATAATTACAAAACATTTACACAATAAGCAAGAAAAAAATGTATCTTACAATTCTGGAAAAGTGTATTAAATAATTACTTGAATCAGTCAATAGCGGGTTGCAAACTCATGTAAATATCCGTATCTATAAACATGACTTCCATCTCAATACTCCTCATCTTTTTTGTGGTATAAATAAAATATTGTTAAAAATTATAAAGTAATGAAGGTTATAAACTGTGTGTTTATTAAGTAACGAAATTGTTTAAAAAATAATTATTTTTACATACAACATGAAATAATAATGAAAAAAAAATAGTGAAAATTTTGTTTAAGGTAGTATAGCTGAATTCCTCTATTACGTTTTTTAAAGATCACGCGATATTATTTATATAAAAAACTGATTGCTCAATACTATGTGTTCAGGATAGCGTCGAGTTGTAAAGTAGAGTAGAGGAAGTTGAGGAAGAAGACAAAATGGGTTAAAAGAAGAAAAAGAAGTGCCATTAATAATGTTCTGGCGTCCACTTCTGATACCAGGATCTCAGGAACAGACATCGGTCGTGTCGCATACCAATCGAGCATTCACTCAATAATATGACCATTTGTATTCGGCAATTACCAAATTACCTAACATTACAGCACCACGGATAGTGTATTCGAGTTGCGTCCATCTTTATGACAGTTTTTAGGTACGAAGAGTTGACATTTTGGTATCGTTGTCAAGCCACATATATGTGGGATGAGTGTGTGTGTGCTAGTCTGCGAATTAATATAATATTGTATTATAAACACGAAATAAAAATTACACGAACGTAATTTTGCCCATTTTACAGATTGTGCTAGAAGAACCATTAATATTAATCAAATGGGTAATCGCAGACGTTTGTGATTTCAAAGTGTTGCCATTATTATTTGTCTGCGAGAGAATAATAAAATATATCATTCCATTCGAGTATGTGTGTATTTATTATTCTAACAACACCATGAAAGATGAGAATTAATTTGACTATTTTTGTACTGACTCGGAGGTGTGTTCGGATGTCCAATTTACGCTTTCATTGTCATTATTTATTTCATATAAAACGTGTATTATGTAGAATGATCGTAGAAAAACCAGGCAATGCCTCAGGTTTTAAGTATATTTTATTATTTTATTATATGAAATTATTATTATTGATTGATTTGGCATTGACTTTATACAAAAACTTGAGTGTTCAACTATAAATATTATACACTTACAAACGACAGTTTTTTGAGTTTATTATTGTAGTTTTTAGAACTACAGATGTTTTATCAACAGGTGAAAATGCAAACAATTTATATTTTATTGTTTTGTATAAATAAAACCAGTCTTTAAAGTAAAACCAGTCGTGTTTACATTAGTAAATTTATAATGTGGTATGCAATGTACTTGTATATGAACTGTACCAAATAAAAAATCATGTATGAATAAACAATTATACATTATTGAAGTATGAACTTATCTTCATTCTAATCCAAATAAAATAAACAAATAAGGAAAAAAATGTAAATTAGTTAAATTTATATATTTAAGTACACGAATATCGAACAGAATAAAACTGGGCGTAAAAATATTATAGCTTAGCCTTGGATTTATCTCTGCACCTACCCCTTTTTGAATTTTTTTCTTTGTTTTTGCAAATTTAAACTTGTTTATTAGTGACTTGGTTTATGTATTGAATTGAAGTTCATTTTGTAGAATACCACAATGTGTTATTATTATTAACATAACATGATATACGATTCCACTGATTTTTGTTGTTTCATCAGGCGAGGCCATTATCAAACCTTGACGGAAATTAAATTTACACGTATTTAGATACAAAATTGTTGTAAGTTGTTTATAAAGTTAAATTACTCTATTATGCAGTGAGTGCATATAGATACATATTATATCAACCAATATAATAATTATGTATTTAACATTATGAGTAATTTTTTGTAATACGAAAGGAAATAAGTACAATATTTGTTATTAGTTATTAAGATATGTATATATATATATATATATATATATATATATATATATATATATATATATATATATATATATATATATATATAGTGGTACTATTTTTCTTCGTAAATTGGGTGTAAATAATATGTAAAGTGGGTGTATAATAATAAAATAAACAATGTGTTGCTTTGTAATTAAAGTTTATAATTAAAGTTTATTCTTAATTTATCTTTACAATATTTTTCTATCTATCTATCTATCTGATTCTGACAGTTAAGAATATTATATTTTTTCTATCTGATGTCTTTTGTTTTATTCAGTGCGACATCTGGTGGTAGAACTGTTTTATGTAGGTACTATATGTAAGTACTTAATAAAATGTATAGGTACTTAGGTATTTTATTACATGTATATATATATATATATATATATATATATATATATATATATATATATATATATATATATATATATATATATATATATATATATATATATTATTTACTCATAAAAATATATATTTTCCAGATAACACTAAAAACTTTAGCTTCCGTATGTAATGCTAGCCTTGATGTCACTTACGAATAATTGATTTTATTTTAATCTTATCTTTCGTGACAAAACTATAAAAGCAGAGGGAATGATAATTTGAGCACGATAAAAAATGAGCTTTAAGTTTGGTATCGAAAAATACAGGTGTGAAGAATATAGTCAACACCGAGACGTGCAGCTACATACAAATTGACAGTGTTTACAATATTCGCGTTTTGGGAAATCCAACTTATCTCCTATAATGCATAAATAGTCTTGACTGTCTATCCATGTAAATAACAATAGTGTGAGTATAGGGAAACACGACCAGTTAATGCCAGATAGAGACATATCGGATATCTAATTAGACAATCACAATTCGAATATTAAAATTTTAAATAAATGCCACTTAAAATAAAGTTTATACATATCGCGCACTCCTTTCAAGAACGTCATAAATGAAAAAAAATTGGTTTTTCAGGAGAACGTTTTTAAAGTATAAAAATATAATACAATGTATTTAAAATTAATATCAAGCCACTTATTGAACTTTTTATTGTGCAACAAATCTTTTTAGGTAAAACCTGAAGATTTTTTCTCCATTTGAAAAATACTTAAAAAAATTATTAATCAATACTTTTTCTTAAAAATGCAAAAACAACACTTTCTGCCCTGTAGCGGGTAAATATTAAGTTCAAAATATGCCTCTTTTGCTGGGATATAGTACATTTTCTGGACATTCCGAAAACATGCACAACTGAATGTTGACGATTTTTGATTTATGACGTTCTTGAAAGGAGTGCGCGATATAATGATCGTTTTTCATTCATGATTTAGTATCTTTTCTTCAAAAATGCATTCAGTTGCTCTAATATCGGCACAGGTATATAAATATATCTTCATCTATGTTGAAATGTCAAAAAATAAATACATAAGCGCTTTTGAGGCGGTATTTTTCTGAATGGTGCTTTGTAAAAATTATCCAAAATTTCCATTAAAAACCTTTTTAAACCATTAAAATAGAAATATTCCGAACATTTTTAAGTGTGTCTAAATTTGGACACACCTGAAATAAGATGATTAAAATCTAGTTAGGATCTTGCATACATCTAAATAAAAGGGTCTTTCCTAAATAAAAGCTCTCCAGTGAACATACATATATAAAATGATTCATAAAAATTATTACACTTTTTTAAAAAAAATACAATAAATCATTTAAAACAGACAGCTTTAATTTTAATTTTCATTTAAAATTTTGAATCTGTTTGTGACAAATTATCAATACTAGATAATACTTAAGATCCAGTATTCGATGAGCTCCAATTTTCTTATAACCCAAGTAATATTTTACGTAATTGATTTTTCTTAAAACAACTCTTTTTCGATAAAAAAAGAGTTGTTGAAAGGTGAGGAGTTAAAAAATATATAAAAATATTTTTTCTGTTTATGTATATTCTAAAAAACAAAGAAAATACCCAACATAAATTCTTTAATAAAATCTGGCGTAGAAAGATGTGTTACCTCTTCGAATGAATGAGTTCTGTCTTGTGAATATCCCCTTAATTTTATGAACAATATTTTTTTTAAAAACAGTTGAATTTTTGCACAGTCAATATTTGGTAGCTTTACCCGTTTAAAACTTGATATACGAGATGCTTTAAAAATTAAAGTTTAATTGTTCAGGTTCACTATTTTGTTAAGCATATAAAAACAAGATAATTTATCCTTTTTTTATTTTCATACAACTATTAAGCTTCAATATTATTTCATGATGTCATTATTCACACTAATAATTATAATAAATCTATCGTAATAGTTGTAATGCAATTCTTAGTAAATTGTCGAAGAATATGAACTTTATGTCGTGATTTCTGAGTAATCAATATACAATAATATTATAATAACTGACGTCTACAAAAATTTAGGTAAATTGTTATTCATTTTCCAAAAAAATCTGTATTTTTCATTGTTGAATTATTTCTAAAATTGTGCCATTTTTTTAAATAAAAATATCAGAGATGAATATCAGTGTGTAAGCCATATTAATAAAAAAGTAAAACATATTAGATAGAACTATAAAACAATAAAAATAAAAATGAAGTAAATTTATCAATAAAAAACATGTATTTTGTTGAATTACATATATATATGTATATATATATATATATATATATATATATATATATATATATATATATATATATATATATATACATATAAATATATATATATATATATATATATATATATATATATATATATATATATATATATATATATATATATATATATATAAATATATATTTATATATATATATATATATAAATACATCATAAAAAATTCAGTACCCAGTGTAATACCTTAATAAGATAAATCTTGATGCGTTGTCAGTCACACAGTAGTTTTTTTTATAAACAGATTTAAAATGGATAGAGTGACAAGACAGGTAGTGATTTCTGACCACGACATATTATAATGGATGTAACTACGACATACTAATGTGGTACCGTGTACCGTCGGCGAGGTTATTGCGGATAGCCGTCCGCAAATAACCTAATGTCCATGAATCATTCTGTTACCCGAACAAGGATGTTTACCAAAATGGCGACATGAGAAATCAATTATGTTTTTTTCGTGTTGTAACACCGTTTTATCTCCCACATCAGGGTGCGTTCTGAATCCCAAGTGAGGCGATATCGGCCATATCTTGATCGCTCTCCCCAATTGGTATTCCCGAACGACCTCTCATCTTGTTCATCTATTAAACACACTGCTTGCCGGGCTGCTGGTGACTGCTGGCGATGACTAATCCATTATCGCTAAGTGAGAATATTAATTTCATATCATAAGCTTTTACAATCCTCCTGCGGAATGTTTCTATGCAAATTAGAGACGTGATGCAATTTTAGTAACGAACCTCACCAGGATACGTTTCTTGTCTACATGCTATTCTTTTTATTAAGCTTTGTCTGTGTGACATGCTTTATGATTCATTTAATTCAGATATGTAAATTATTAATTCCACCACATGGACTTAAAATATACAATCGTTTGTTTTACGAAAATATAAAGCGTTAAATGGTGAAATTTAGTCGTTTAATTAACACGTGCATAGAAAGAATCCTTAAATAAGTTAAATATATTTTAAAAAGTTTAATCGGTAAAACAAAGAAACTAATTGAAATGGTTTGAAAAAAAAAAATTAAAATAAATATGTATATACACACACACATATACCATGCTGGAGGTGCTATGTTCGATTCCCGGGGGGGGGGGCAAAATAAATATAAGAGTTTTTTCACTGTTATTTTTATTTATTATTACGCTTGACTGGTACCTGAAGCGTGACACTAATCCTTTGCCTTCGAATAATAAACAATCAACTTAATATTAGCATAAATTTGATGCAGTGCCTTTTGCACCAATATGTGGGGACAATGGTAAGAAGAAAGATAAAAATAGTATTCAGTATATTTTATGTTATATCGATATGTCCAACGAATTGAATTTAGTATAATCGGTAGTTCGTAAGCAACACATATCTTTATTCTTTATTTTACACTACAAATATTGTTCTAAGTTTATCAAAAGTTCCAACAGTATATTTACAATGTATCATTTCTTAAAAGGTCGATAAAATTTTAGATTAATCCTGATTCTATCGCGATTGTAAAGTACTACGCTGTATCGATTACTCATTTTATTGTTTTTATGCTGATTCAATTTTATTGCTGACTTGCCAATGTCACGAGATTTTGCATGCATCACCGTATACACTTTGATAGTGGAACAGAAATGTGTATATGAGATAAAAATATAAGATTAAAAATTAATGCATCCAACCTCCAATAGATGCTATATAATTTAAGAATGTCCTCATATTTCTTTTGGGAAAAAAACAGTTAATTTGAAATACAACCCTGCTTTTAGCACAGGTTAGATTAGATCGAGTGCCGAGAGCGCCAGTGTGCTTCTTAAGGTGTTTTAAAAACATATTAGAAAATTTTAATTTATTGTTGTCGATTCAAGTGTCCTGGAGGTTTCCGAAAAATCTGAAAATAGGAAAGCCTGAAAAGAACACACAAATTATAAACAAGTTTACACACTCACGTAGATAACAATTCTTACGAATAATTCTTAATTTATCAACAACTAAAAACTCGATATGTTAATATTATATACATGTTTCCTTATAATTAGATTTATTTTAAGGTGAATCAGGACCTGGTTAAATATTGTTGTAAAGAACTTGCATAGTTCTCTTACAAATAAAATAAAATGTGTAAATTTATGGCAAAACAGCCACACGTCGATTACATTTTATTGTAAACTGAGAAATCCTGAAAACTGAAAAAAAGATAAGATGGGACCTGAAAATATTTTTATTTGATGTCAATTTTCTTTAAAATAAAACGATACTTTGAATACTTCGATAAATAAAAACTAGGACTGAGATTCCAAACGAACGTTTATATTTTAGCTTCATTTTAATTTTAATTCAATTAAATGAAAAAACTAATTTAAAAAATTCTAAAAGTACGGATCCATAAGCAGTAGTACCTAAGGCATTTGAAATAAAAGAAGTAATCTAATATACAATTGTGAAATCGCTAATTTTCGTAAAAAATTCATACCTAGAGCACCATGAAGGGAAAGGATACCACTAACCTAATAACTATCTCTGAAGTTGTATATATATTAAAAAAAAAAATCACGAATATTTTTGATATTTTACATACGTCCAGCCCTGGTCTAAAATCGAATGTTTCTCTGCTCAAATCAATTAAGTTTCCTTCCAAAAACTTGTTTTTTTCTTTCTCTTTTTTTAAATTTGTCGAAAGTGATGTACGTCACAATCCATAGCAAAAAATACAGGATTAAAATAAGAGCAGTTTATACAGGAAACCATTAAAACCAGTGTTTTTTTTTAATACGAATACTTTTAATATTTTACCGCATGTTCTATATTATTTATGATCAGTTTTGATTCGGAATACTTAAATACAACGTTTAAACTTTTTGCTCTCTGATCGCGTCAATAAATAATGTATATAACAATTTATGATGATTCATCTCTCTACAAAATAATTACTATTATTGTGTTCTCTGTTATTATGATGATTTAAATCTCTTGTACTAAGACATTGTTAAAGTATTGATTTTATATAAAAGCTTGCGTTCAAAGCAATTATATGTTTGTGATAAACAAAACATGCAAATATTAAGTTTTTCCGGAAATCAGAAACGAATATGAACTTAAGAAACACATAAAGCAAGAAGATTAGGCAAAACATAATTGCTGTTTAACAAATTACAGAGAATTAATAAATAGGGCAAAAGAACATTAAAGATTACTTAAGTTATACAAGCTGCTCCAATTATCCATAAAGTCATTAAATAACGAAACTACATACATACGAGGTGGGTAGATCTGAAATAGATCGCATCATTCAGCTTTGTGATCTATTTCATCGCAAATTTGATTGCATGTGATTAAAATTTTTCTTTTTGTATAATTTTTCAAATAAGTATTTTAAAATGTGCTTTTGGCACTGGATAATCCGGTGAAGGCAGGTTATTGTTAATTGCAATTTGTAATTATGTATATGATGAAAAATAAATAAATACATTAACTTTACATCAATTTGATGCAAAGTTACTTTAATTATATGAAAGTAAAGCTACAAATCTTACATTTTAGGTACAAGTCCATATTAGAGTGAAAACATACTAATTTTTAATTTTATTTAATCCCCCATGTGAATCGAATCCTGAACCTCGAGTGTAGAAGCCACTTCACGTGATGTGCTAACACTACACTATGGTAGCAAACATATACTATCTAATATTATTATTGTTACTATTTTAAGTGTATACATTGTTCAGAAGTGCGTGTTTTCTGCCAATCGCTTGAATAATGGCTACTTCACCACGCGCACTTGTGTATAATGTATGCAAATTCGAATTTGTTTATCTGAACGACTATCTATGCTAATATTGGAAACTGGTAGTTAGCAAACGGCGGATTCATTGCAAATTCTGCGGGGGTAGTGTCTGTTCTAGGAAGTTCCTCGGATTATCCTGTCCACGGGGTGGTTGGAGTAGGGAAGAGGAAATCTTTGAATAACAACTTAATTGTGCTACGGAGCTTCAATACAAATCAAACCGGATCTAGGATGAAGGAATTAAGTACCAACTATTGCGTATTTTTGAAGTAACTAGGCCGATGATCTCAATAATCTTTAGTTTTAAAAATAAACTTCTATTAGTTTGACTGTGGGGTTTTTACAGACTGCATTTTATTGGATTTCGGTGGTAGCAGTGGAAAAATAATACTGCAAGAGACCTATTAAAACAAACAATTATTTAACTTTATAAAATAAGACTTAAACAAAGTTTCAGTTTAATTTAAAAAAGTTTTATAAAATGTGCCAAGTATCTTCAAAAAAACATTTAAAATTCAAAATAACTTTATGGTGATTTAAATATAAAAAAAATGCTTGGATGAGTTCACTTTTTTGAGTTTATCAATGTCAACAAGGCTAGTTTCGAGAACTAAAGATTTCAGGGGTGAAAATACAAACTGATTATATTAGAAAATACAAATGATTAGAAGAAAATAAAATTGGTCGTGTAAAGATTAAAAAAAAACATATTTCATCATATTTTTTTTATTGAAATCATCATAAAATGTAATATACTATCGATTTGCCAACGCAATATAGTATAAACTAACATAATTATAAAAAAATGTTTGTGTAAAAAGTGCAGAATTGTGTCCAGTGCGTAGGTACCCAGCCTTTCCAAGAGCATTGTACCTACACAAGTACTTGTACCAGAACCCAGCAGACATGGCGGTGCCAGGACGGCCATTCAGACGGATCCCAATACAATAATACAGTTGGTATTTAAATATGCCTTCTTGAAGAAGGTACAGTAAGTGAATTTATTGCCTGACTTATCCTGATTTACGGGCGCAGTACGCTGCATACATTAGGACGGCACCGAGATCCTGAACTTAATAATAAAGACAATTGTTTTCTGCATCCAATTTTCAGGGTTTATCCTCGGTTAAAAATCGCTACCTTGCATTCATTATTGTTTTATATTCCTAAGATGTATATGAAATTTGGGATATTTTTTATATATGCATGTGTCCCATAATTCAAGACATTCTTTTTAAGGGGTGTTAGGCCAGCTTATGACTCACCGAAAAATTAAAATATGACCTCAATAAAAGTGCATTACTTTTAAGATACATATTTCGACTTTTATAAATTTTCCGAAAATCTACGCTTTATATCAGTATTTTGAGTGCCACTTCTTCAAAATTTCATATTTTAGGATTATAATTTATGTTTCACAATAACTAAAAAATCAAAAATCAAAACCTCTTACCCCTAGCCCATTCCTCTCTGTGCATAGTACTGACCATGAAGTATATGCAAGGGATAAAGGAAATTCCGCATAACATCTAGAAATGATTTATTATCATCGGACTTGGTTCTTGTCTTATATTCTATTTGATTTATGGAAGAGAAGAATCGTTTTTTCAAATATGGTATGTAGAAAGAAAAAAGAATGAAAGAGCCCTAAATGTTATATGTATGAAAAGATTATCGTCGGCGTTCTGATGACTGTCGACGCATGTAATATGAAAAAGTACACATTTTAAACTTGACTTCTGGAACGCAGCTGGAGAATTTCCGTAAATTGTTTCCATTTTTATAAGATCTTTGAATATCTCACGCTATCAGCATCTGTCGCTGAAAATCGGAACACAGTTTTCAGTATCGATTCAACTACAATATAATGGATATTACTACTCTTCTTAGCACTCATTACGATGAAACCAAAAGATTCGCAAGCGTGTGTAATGTTGTTTACTAATGTTTTGTGATTTTAATCACAGATGTCGCTTTGATAAATAAAAAGGTTTAATAATGAAAATTTAACATTGTTTTAAAATCACTATAAATATTTTATTATAACTTAATTATAATATCTACCGGTTTCGAAGCTAACCGCTTCTTTATCAAGACTGATTAATACTAAATCACTATCTACTTAACAAAATTCCAAATATTTTGACGGTAAGGCAAAGGAGCTTGGGTAGATCTCAAGTGGCTCTATTTTTTGTGTTGATTGGCAGTCTCAGTCAAAAGGGATCAGGGATGATGAGTGATTGGAAACATATTTTTAAACGGACTTTAAAAAAATCATTTACTTGTGTATTTATAAATTGTAAAATATTATTAATTGCCTTAAAATTTCAAAAATTTTTGAGTAATTAAATTTAAGTCCTCTATTGCTATATATCTAAAGTTTAAATATATTTTTATCCAATTTCTTTGGTGCATCTTAAAATATGCGGCTAAAATTTTACTTAATAACGAAAATCTGTGAAAGTTGGGCAGATCTAATATTCTATAGTAAATTACAAACGCCAAGACCGTCTTAAAAAAAACTTTAAGCGAAAAAAACCTTTATTGAAACAAAAGGAATTTTCACTTTAATTTAAATGCGTAGGATAATTTGAATAGCGCCTTTTTTGAAAAATAATACAATACATCTTTATTTCATGAATTATCACTGTTGTATTATGTATGCTTTTAAGATTATTGATTAAATGATAAAGTCACAAAGCTTATATTTTATTAGAGGTTATTTACAAAATCTGTAATTATTGTTTGTTTTAATGGTGCTCTTACTTATTTACTCTTTTTTATTTACATTTGGTGATATTTTTTTTTCTTCTCTAAATGCATCCAATATTGACAGTCATCAAGCAAAGATATGGTATGTGAAAAATAATTGCCGGTACCAGGTATCCATAATAAATTAATACGTTACTAAAAAGAAGCAGAACTAATATATCTTTTGAATCCATAAAGTAATAATATACATACATCATTCACATTGCCAAAATACCCAACCATGGTGGGATTTTCGTTTATTTGATTATTTATAATCAGGGGTAAAATGGCGAATGTTACACGAGTATAAAGTGATCACTCAAACCAACCTTCGATAGGTCTTGGGCTTTACAGGTCTCATCGTTAAGCCAATAAGGGATAATAAGAGAAAGGAAATATATTTGGGAAATGTGAACGGGAAAACGTAACAAAGCATAAAATCTAGTCGTGTCAAAATTTTACGTAACGGGGCCGTATGACTAGATGGATAGATGTGAAGAAAACTAGGAGTGAATGTTAGTATGGACCAGTGTGATGTTCCACAAGTATAGTGAGTGTGGTAGTTGGATAATCAATAATAATAAAAAAAGGAAGAATCCGCAAAGCCTCAACATTCAGAGGTTTGTCTGCAGGAAGGATAGTAAGGGATAGGAAAGGTTAATGTGGAAAATACATCATAAACAAATGAAAATAAATCTTTCTTGAATTTATGTCGCACTTGGCGGGAATCGACCCCGCGACGCCAGTTTCGCAGTCGAGCCCCTACCCAACTACGCCTTAGATGAAACTGTTTATTATTGGATTTTGTAATAAATGAAAATAAATAAACATAAATACATAATTGGTTTTATTTAATAATTAATGTTAATCATAACAGTAGGCAGTTATTTCATTCCACATCGTCGTGGTTTACGCCGGGACCCCCGAAGCCCTGTATGGGGCTGCCGTTGGGGCCCGTGAAGGCTATCGAGTTCCCCTTGGACACTGTGGGCTTCCCGTCGGGCCCCACGCTGAACCCGTTGGCGTAGGTGAGCGCGAGCGTCTGCCCGCCGGGCAGGTTGTAGGTCTGGCCGCCAGAGAGCCCCGCGCTGCCCGAGAGCCCGTTGGGGCCGAACGAGAAGCCCTGCGAGCCGGCGCCGGCCGAGGAGGCGCCGAACCCGCCCAGGGGCCCGTTGGCCTGGAAGCCCTGCGCCTGCGCGGCCGCGCTGCTCGCGCCCCCCGTCAGGGGCTGGATCGGGGGGAAGCCCCCGAAGTTCTGCTGAGGGAACTGTTGACCCGGGAACTGTCCCGGGTACCTAAAACAGAAAAAAATTAGTATTTTTCATTTTATTTATAGATTTGGGGTGTTTGTAGCGCTCTATCTTAATTAACATATTATTAAAATTAAAATTTACGACTACTTTCAGTAAATTAGTGTTTGGTTTTAATATCGTGGGTGTACTGGCAAAAAACGTTCACTCGAAAATATGTTATTTTGACTTAATGATGCAGTATTATAAAGTTTTCAAAGTTCTAAAAACTGGAAAAATACGTAAAGTAGTTTGAAATGCCTTATTTATGTGGTTTTTAAAGTAAATTCAACTTTACGTTAATATCGGGTATTTTATTAAGTCTAAAAGCTTTAAATAACACGGATTATTCAAACAGGGATTTAAGAGTTGACATTTTGCCAGTATACCTACGACATTTAAATCAAACACTAATTTACTAAGAAGTTGGAAAAATCTATAACAATGCCAAACAATTATTGCATTTTTTTGTTTTTTTTAATAAAATTCAATTTAATAGACCCGAAAAATTAGTGTAACATTTTAATATTTAATATTAAAACATTTTTCAAATTTATATATCAACATAGATAAAGAGGAATTTGTAAATCTTATGAATCTAATATTTTCACCGTCGCCACAACTAAGATTATAATTTACCCTTGTGTTACTTTGGAGATGATCATCGGAATGGTCTTGAAATAAATTCAAGCCATCTATTTTGCCTACACCATTTTGGATGTTTCCAAATATTTGTTCACAAATCTGGGTTTAATCCACTTTTGACACCTAAACAAATACCCATGAAAAAAATTGGAGTCTGAATATTTATAGGGCTTACGATCCGTCATAGGCTGTTTTAAGTGATTACTTTATATACGTGTAACATTCACTGAACAAATTTCTGAAATTGTATTTATTATTTTATTTGTATTATATTGAAACTGCATTACCCTTTAATTGACTCCATTCGAGTTCTCGGCACCAACAATGGTTGAGTTGAGTAAGTTTTTATTTATTTACCTATTTATTTGAGGCCTTCATGAATTATTTTACATACTTGAAGAAAGATATTACAAAGATTTGGAAACACTATGTGGAAACAATATTATGTAGAAATATTTATATATAAGAGCAAAACTCTCGTGTATGCAGCTGATACCAAGCTTTTAAGATCTTTACACATATGACATGATTTCGGCCTACTCTTTGACAGGTACGCATGGATAAAAAAAACCATAGATTTTAAAGAAATTTTTGATACCTATTCCCACTAATTATCCATGTAAAGATATAGATTATTAATTTATATTAATATAGCGACATTACACATCCCTGTTTAACTAACACCTTAATAGTACGAATACTTTACATTCGAAAACCATTATTCACTATCTTATTAAAAAAGGGCAATAATTATATCTTGGTGTGTCCCAATTTTCACATAATTGGTCTTGGACTTGAGCTTTGATTTTTCCCTTTTCTTTTTTTCCTCCTTCCTCTTCCAGGTATTTTTTAAAAATTACATTTGTAAAAAAATGTAACTGGAATGTTATACATGATTTTTGTTAATTATTAATGTCCATCTATTTATGTAACTGTTCTGTAAAATTTCCAAATATTTTGTTAAAAACATTTATGCATAAAGTCGACTAACCTCCTCCTGCCTCCTTGCCTCTTGTTCCTCTTGAGCGTGAGGATCTGCGAGCCGTCCACCCCCGCCCCCAGTGCCCTGGACCTCCCCTGCCGCTCCACCCCCGCGCCCGTCTTCCGCCTCACGGTGAGGGTGGACTCCACCTTGACGTCATCAACGAAGATTGAAGAAAGAGAGGCTGGAAAAAATGTTTTTTTTTACTATAGTCATTTAAAACAGGTAACCTTTATTAACCTGTATTTAATAGATAGGGTTTTAAGAATATTTATTAGTTATCGTGTACATAATACAACCTTAAATTAGGTTAAACCTCTTGTACATTTTTTCAAAATGAGTATAAAAATCTCTAGTGCGACGTTTATGAAAGTAATTAGACATAGAAGCAATTATTTTTTTCAGGAATTTCAGAAGTACCTCATATGAGGCTTATTTGTATTTGAGAGGACATGATATAGGAGTGTAACATTTTTACAATAATGTTAATAAATGACAATAAATTACATAGTACATAGTATTTCGTTACTCCAAATGATGGAACAATGCAATGCATATAAATAATTTTACAATTTATTGAGTAAATGATATTTAAAAAAAACAGATTTTATATGCGTGAATTTTCAAAACACTTTGGCCTCAATGTTTCTTCGCCATATTGTTTTCAAAAGTTACTAATTTCCCTCTTACAGTGCTATTGTAGCATTTTGATCAAGCAAGTCTTTAAATAATTTAATACATTTTTTTACGATTAGCACTTTTTAAATACCATTTAAGAGAGAAACATTATAACAACATTATGTGTATAAATTGATACTTAAAATTGTATATTATTTACCTAATTTTAAGATTTTGCTTCTTGGTGACAATTTAATAATATGTAGAACAACAATCAAATATCTTTTTAAACTTTTATTTTATTTAACTAGTAATCTGGTTTAGTCGTTACTGACATCATCAGGATGGTATATGCATATTTTTATTTTAAAAGTGTAATTTGTAACACTAATTTCGAGAAAGTACTACTTAAAAATAGATCAAGTATGAAAATAAAATAAAAAGTATTATGTAACTAGAATTGCATCAAGATATAGACATAACAATATTTCGATCGGTTCTAGCTATAAAGTGAAAGTTCGTTTTTATACTGCGTACCACTTTCAAGTTCGAACGACAATAATATTATTTAATAGTAGAAACTTGTTGTTTATATAAAAATAGTTTTGTTCTAGCCCAGCGGCTCTTGAAGTGTGCTCCACGAAGCCCTGGTTCCACAAATGCCTCTGCGAAGGCCGCCGCGATAAGCAGAGAAATAAATTTACAAAAATACCACGATCGATAACAACAATCAACAATTTAAATCCTTGTTCCGCAAAGTGTGTGCCACGGCACACTGGTATACCGTGGTGATTAGTTAGTGTGCCGCGGAAATATAGTTTTGTGAAGACAACACACCTAGAAATAGCTGAAATCTATGCGAGCTAGGTGCTTTGTTGCGCGAAGAGCGTGCGAATTGAGATTTTCGACTCTGACTTCTGTTAAATGAAAAATACAACGCTTGAGGACGATCAACGTAAAGGTAAGAGCAGCCTTTTCAACAATTGCTCCAAATTTTTATCGCCTGTGCTCAGTTAAGTAGGCTCACAATTCGCATTAAACATTTTGTTTTACATGTTTTCAGATTATATTAATTTTAATTTTTAACTTTTTTCTTTGGTGTACCTCTCAAATTTCTTGATTTGGCAGGTGTACCAGAAAATGTTTGGTTTACACTAATTTTGATGATTATCATATAAAATTAAATGATGAACAAAAGATCAGGTTTCGCTTATTTAAGGGGTCTGTAACACTTTTTTTCAAAAGAGTTCCGTCGCCTTAAAGTTTGAGAACCGCTAAACTATCCTAATAATGAACTAGCGCTGGTAATTTACTAGAGAAAATTAAAATGATGATTTTAAACTGATAAGGGTAGGATGCAGGGGGAAAGGATACGATTAATCGATTGATTTATTTGAGGCTTTCGTCACAAGGTCAAATTTTTAACAGGACCATGGAATACATCATAAGCTTATTATTATGATAGGCACGAATAATGTCAGGTACACGAGTGATTTATACGTAAAGTTGCGAAATATGACCATTACACATTTCTACTGAAGACGCTTGACATAACTGGAATACGTTTTTAACACTGTTTTTCGTACATACTTAGTTTACTTTTCGTGTGGCTTCGGATTCGTCTTCACCCATGCAGGTTGCGTTTTATGGTATTAAAGTCTTAGCTCGAGGTTTTTTTCATATTAATTAAACGTTAGTTGTTGTTGTAAAATAAGAGCTTTTTGTAAAATAATTTTTAATTAAATTAAGCAAACAAAAACAAACAAAAAAATTAACAAAAAAACCTCTGTTTTCATTTATTTAACAGTTAATCCAAGCAACACCGATCAACTATTCCTTTGCAATGCTTAATAGCTGTCACATTTTTTTCTTTAATACTGGCATAAATATGCTTCAACTGATAACCGGTTGACTTATATATTTATATATACACACAACAAGCAACAAATTAGTAAATTATATGTCCTATTTCTCCACTGATTAATTTTTTTATTGATTTTGAGCATTTTCGTAACTATTCCTGTTGATTATTTTGAAGATATTGCTTCTTAATTGTAGCTGAATACACAACACTAAAAATTACTATAAAAATACTATCAACCCTAAAAATGGCATTGAATACCCTCAGGCTTTTATTAAGGAAATCAACAATAGTCTAAGGATCACTCTCGATTTCCTTCATGAGATTCCTCCATCAGCAGTATTTAATCCTGAGTCTTCATCGAGAGTCTGTTGGACTTGTCAGACAGAAGATTGTTAAATCAAATAAATGAACAAGGACTTACATTTTGAGGGTTTTCCATCTAGTGGAGCTGACTGCACTGCCACTGAGGCGAGTAGCACCACCCCTATGAGCGCGAGTAGCCCCATATCCTGCTCTGTGAATACTGCGAGGGTTGTATGTGTCCTGGTAGAGGTGACCAGTGATCGGAGCTCGGCGCGATGTCTCCCGCTTGTCAGTCGCCTTCACTGCGCGGGGAGTCGCGTAATCTACCGGACTCGTGTTGTTCCTCGCGCTCAGCGAATCTTGTTTCGTTTAGAAAGGTTGGTGTAAACAGAGAGCCGATATTACAAGCTGTAAACTGATTCTTTTATTTTTAAAAATGCCTGCAAATTAATATATCCGTACATTTACGAAAGTGGGGATAATTATTTGCTTTAAAGTCACGTATATTTATTATCTATGCAATTATAAGCGTCATAAAAAATATAATCAGCTTCATCTTCAACAGTAATGATAATAAAAATTAGGATAATTTAAGAAGTGCCATTTAAAAAAAAATAAAGAAGGCTTTTCTTACATTTTTTTTAAAAAACTAACTAACCATCACGCCGCTTCCCCGCAGGGGTAGGCAGAGAGAATAGAGCGCCACACCACTCTGTCCTTGCAAACATTCTTCGCCTCTTCCACGTTCATGCATCTCCTCATACATACCCGCCGATTGTTACTACTCTTACATTTTTTTATTTACTATATTTTATACTGTGTACTGTATGCGAACTCAATTATAATCTTAATGCAAGATTGAAATGCCATAAACAAATTATACTCCGTAAAAAACAAACTCATGCTGTTATTTATAGATTTGGTGTTTTATTTGTATAACTCTATTTTAATTTATATTTTAAATTTTGAAACCGTACACCAATTTGTAGGGTGTAATAAATTGTATTTTATTTTAAAAAATATATACAAACATAAAATTTTGTGACAATTATTTCGCCTTGTTATGGCATTTTCAAACTAATGTGAATATTAAATAGACTGAAAGTCCTTATAAAGGTATACAATTCTAGGTACTTAAGTACCTAATAGAAACATGCGTAGTAATAATTTATGGAAGAAAACAATAGTTGACGGTAACGCAAAATGTTCAATGGATAATAGGGTATGTAGGTACTTACATATGTACGAGTATATTAAAAACACAAGTAAAATGAACTGCCGATGCCGATTGAATTCGGAGAAAGGAATGATATTGGATTAAGACATAATTATTATAAGGCAATACATTTTAGCAAATATATTACGAATAATGTTTTTTGAAAATTTTGAAATACGGGGTTGACGACCGTCAAAGGCTGGTTTAAGTGATCACTTTACACACTTGTAATATTTACCAATTCTACCCATTATTGATAACCACACTACTCAAATTCTTGGAAGTTCTATATATGTATATGAACCAATTCAGAAACATTGTTCTTGAATCATTAAAACTTCACTAGAGACATCTATTCATCTCACCAATAATGTTTTTAATCATTTTGAATATCTATTATAGGAGTAGGATTTTGTATTTTAAGTTTTTGACAATGTAATACGGTCTGCAATATCAATACTTCAGTAGTGAGGTCGGAGATCAACCGGTTTGGCCCTGTCTTCAATATTATGGAACCAATATCTGCTACGAAAATATGGTGACAATAAAAAAGAACAAAACTTCATAGTCTACGTTAATTTATTTTCGATACAAATAAATGAGCATTTTTATACTGTACGCCAAGCTTTACGACCTTTTGAGACTTAAAACATCAGGAGTGGATGAAATTAATATAAATAAATGTGATAAAATTTATATTAAGTGTTTTGGAATCCCCCCAGATGTGTGGAAAATGGTGACCGTTGGTAAATAAACACATCACCAAATTAACATTTGATGGGTGACCTAACGCAAGAATGTTGCCAAATTATTAGACACAAAGAGACTGTAAACAGCTTATTTTCATGTAAGCTGTTTAATAAATGTCGCAACTTGTAATACTGGCTGCCTGTTGTAGCAAGCATACGATGGTTTTTTTTTGAAATCCTGTCTACAATGAAGCTAATATATTCGTAATCCATAATGTATTATGTGGTTGCACTTGTTTCGATCGTGTTTGTTGCTGTCTTTCATTGAAAATGTGTGGTATAAAGCTTTTGATATTACTCGAAATAATATATTATATTTTTCTACATGAAATAATAACAGAAAATAAAAATATATTTTTTATTATTATTTATTGATTTGGCATCAACTTTCTGAAAGATGATTGAAATAAAAAAAACTTGTATGTTGTACACTTTTTGTGATAATTAATATCAACACGACTAGTTTCGAGAACTACAGATATTTTTATAAACAGGTAAAAATACAGACAGTTTGTATTTTCACAGGGTAATGAGAACATTGGCAGTTCTGAAAACAAGTCGAGTTACATTAATCAACTCAAAAAGTGGTCTTATACAGGCGTTTTTTATTTTATTATATAATATATTTAAATCATATTGTAAAAAGATGACGCCAAAATAATTAATAATAAAACTTATATTTTTATCCATCATATAGACAAATATAATATATTATTTACGGCTAATAACAAAAACTTTATACCATATAAGGTCTTTTATTAGTACTTCAATTTTTTAATCATAACATGGCATTCATTTGAAGTATAATTAATGACATAATAACATGTTTTGATTCATTTTAGGAATTGTTATAAGTATGTACATACTGTAGTTTTCGTGGGGTTATAATCTACGGGTTATCTTTGTATCATAATACACAAATACGTTTATTTAGTAATTTATAAACATTTATTTTAGTAATTTAAACAAAATTCTAATTCTGTTAATTTAGATACGACTTGTGGATATACAAAAATTTGTATATCCACAAACATTGTTTAGGTAAATATACACATTTGAAATGTGTGCTTTCTCGTTTTTTTCTTTTCCATTAAACGCAACTGAGCCATGGGAATACCTGAACGGGTACAGCTAGTATTAAATATATCTCTTTATTTATTCCAAAACGCTTTAAGGTTATCCACGAGATCTTATCGGAACATTTTAAATAAAAGATTTAATCGTAAGTGTTTTCAGTTTCATAATATTTTTCAGGACCCCAAAAAAATTCAGCGGGAATCACATATATTTTTGCATTTTTTTTCATGATCCATTTATGATAACAAACTTTCATATTTTATGTGGAAATTAACTTTACAATATTTGGGAATAAATATCAGAACATTTTCTAAGTTATAACCATATTATCTATCCTAAACAATACACATGTAGATGAAGAATATTTTTATGTGTTTATGTTAAGAGTGATTGTTTTTTTTTCTTAATTCGCCTTTTTTAGATAAATATGATATGCTTACCTAAAATGGCGGTTAAATGTTCTACCGACATCTGTTCAGTAGAAGCCTAGTTATTTAATACGATATCAAGTATTTTAGTGAATCTTCATTTAGGTTGATGTTTCTGTAGTGTACTTACGCCATCTGTGTTTTGTTTCCACAAACTAAACAATACTTGTAAAAAAACAATGTGTTTGTAAATTATCAGATTTCTTAATTATTTTATTTGTTTATATTATTTGATAAATAATAACGAACTGTTTTATACAATACTTTTTGAATTTATAAAAAAAACTAATAATGAAAAATATCCAGATTAAAACAATTTATCACTGACTTAAAAATTCCATTAAATTAAAATGACGTTTCTTTAAAATTCAACACACATTTGAGTATGAAAAAATATTTTGTAAAATTGTAAACATTTTTTCAGGATTCTGACAGTGAGGATATGCAACCTAAATCATTGCTATCTCCCATTTACCTAACTTATATTTCTTTTCCATTTCCTTTCCCATTTTCACCACGTGCTTTTCTTATATCGTCTGTATATTAAAAAATCTTTGTATCTCATCATGAGCTCCTCTTATATCGTCTGTATCTCACTAAATATTCGTATCATAACATTTAAATTAGAGAAAAAACTCTTAAGTAAATTAACAAAAAATGTACAAAGTATTTATGTTTGTATTTTTAATAATTATTTTTAAAAATTGCCAATTTTTTAAGTTTTTAAATACTTCACATTATTGTGTACAAGTGACGTAAGTTTCAAATTTTAAAATATGCTCGCATCATATAGTTTTTTTTTATATTCAAAATACTTATAATAAAAGACGTAATTAAAAACGTTTGATGCCGACCTTGGCAATGATTTTTTGTAAAGACGAGTGGAACAATAATTTGAAAAAAAATCACCATGAAACGATGAATCCCGCCTCCCACTAATGTAAGACATAAAGTATACACGATACAGGAAGTGCTACGAAGCATCACAAATTTTAAACTTGTAATTATTTATGTGTGTATTATGGACAGCGCCTAAAGCCATTTTTTCTAACGCTAATATTAATTAAATTAAAAACATGTTACGTGATTATTAAATGGAAATATTTTAATAATATCAAATGGTAAACAGAACAACAAAAAACAACAGTGTTCACAATATTCGTGTTATGGTGGATTCTCCTGTATTTCATGGTTGCGGAATCTTGTTTACAGATTTGTATACAAAATAAAGATGCAAACAAAGCAAACAGGCTTTCTGATATCAGTTATATCTTTGAATACTAGCATAGGGCACTGCATTATATAAACGCAGTGTTATCTTGATCGTTAACACATGAAGGAATGGTGATCAGCCCTCCGCTTCAGGTACCAGTCAAGGCTAATATTGAATAAATATAGTGAATAAATCAATCATATATAATATATTTGATCCACCCTGGGAATCGAACCCGGTACCTCCAGTATGGTGTTGACCATAACACTACGGAGACAGACATATCAGTAATATAAGTTATATAAAAACCTACGTTTTTACAAGGTTAACGATCTGTCACTGTCTGTTTTAAGGGACCAATTTATACATTGTTACTTGTAAGATTCACCATTCTACCGATGATTAATTAAGCCAATGACAGGTCTGTAAATGCCATGACTTCTATATTTACATCTCAATGGTGTAGTAATCTTCATCTTTGTTGAAAAACGACTAAAATGTTGTTGAGAATCATTCCAAAATATGCGAAGCGAGCATTTTGAACGAAAATTTAATTAGACTAAATATTAATTTTACAACTAATCATGTTTATTATATTTGTTGTACATACGAGTATTGTCGAATGACTATTTGCATTATGTATAAAATGATTTTTATACATATTAACATTATAAACCAAAATAAATGGAAACCATTTTATATTCTTAGCTGTTATCTTATTCATAATGTAATGGAAATAAGGTATTTAAGTTAACATGAAGACTCATTTGATAATTAATGGTATATAACTAAAAAAAACAAAAAGGATTTGACAAAAACTTAAATTACATAGGATTTCTATTAAATAAAAAGTTTTTTTTTATTCCCACGCAACGAATGACCTCTGCGAGTTAAAGATATTTACACGTTTACTTAAAAACAGGTATTTTTTATATGATAATAACAAATATTTTAAATGTTATAATATAACACGTGATTCAGACAGATATCGATGGAGGTGTTTGTGAGAAAATTTATTCTACCATATCTACCTCATCAGTTATTTTAATCGTTGATGTCTCTTCAACCGGTCTAAGCTGAAATTAAAAATTATCCAAGCGCTGCATTGTGATCAACGCCTGTGTATCGGCAATCCACATAACATTTATGACGTTGTTAAAATTTTCATTAATTTATTCGGCGCATTATATACGAGTATGGTAGTCAGCACGCAGCGATGAAGTCCCAGTGGGATTCCCAGGCGAGGGGGGTCAAATAAATTTAAATGATTTTTCACTCCAATATTTATTTAATTTAACCTGGACTGGTACCTGAAGTGATGGGTTGATCACCTTTTCTTCATGTGTTAACGATCAAGATATCACTGCGTTTATATGATGCACTGCCCTATGCACCATCAAGTGCGGATAAGGGTTTTATATAGTTCCCAGCTGTCAATCCATTTCTTTAGTGGTCTGCCCGGAAGTCATCTACCTTGGGGTTTGAGTCTGGAGGGCTCCATTCTCCCCACATGAGCATACCATTGCCTTCCCCACCTAACGATACTTCGGTCTCGCATATTTCTCTTATCCTGGTGTTCCTATTCTATCTCGTAGACTCTTACCAGATATGGTCTTCAGAGTTTTGATTTCCGACACTCTTAATATGTTTTTAATATGTTAAAAACAAACGAAAATTTAAATTTTGAGATAATATTTGGGGGCAACCTTACTTTTCCTTTTATGTCCTACGATAAGATTTTTTAATGATTTTAAAACTACCAAAGCTCATTTGCTTTCCTAACATCAAAAAATTATAGTACTGAAAGGTCCTTCTTGTATTTTACATGAATGTATAAATCCTTAACGTCAAATTTGCTCTGTTTACAGTAAAATTGAAATCTTGAATCTAAAATACGTTTGCCAATCAATGGTTAATGCAAAGTGTCCGGTTTAATCTGATCAAATTTGACTCCATCGACCGCAGATTTTCTTCCTTTTAACAAAGTTCCTACTCATAATCCTGAATAGAGTACCTATCTACATATATTTACAATAACAGGTTGATGAACTCAGCGCTCTTCAATGGCTTGAGGATTTCCTTATTACTTCTTTATATTAATGGGTTTTTATAACGATTATTATATTATATAATTACACATCGCTGTACATGTGATATGTCTACATATTTTATTCCATACTCTATTATTTAAAAAAAGGTATATTATGGAATTAAATTGTACTTTTTAACTTACGATGGTATGCGAAAGAGGGGTCAATTCCTAGAAAAAACAAGAAAACTCGAAAAGCTATTAGAAACCAAGATGGTTTTCTGGACAAGTGATTCTACGTAATTTAGGTATGACTTATGCAACACCGCTTATCATGTTTCTACTTAGGCTTTAACTTTGTAAGTTTATAGCCATTTTTGTGAGTGGGTTTACTCTTTATGTTTCATGTTACTATAATTTCTTGTAATAAATGATTTTAAAAAAAAATTGTTTTATTTTGAATTTATTTATTTACTTGATATCACCACTTTGGGCTGGATCAAAACCGTGGCACTGATCACATTGTCTTTACGTAATTACGATCAAGATAACACTGCTTCCATACAATACAGTACCCTATGCATCATTGCGTGCAAATCAGGGTTAGAAAAATACGAATTCCTGGTAATTCAACTCTGATTATGAACAATACATATGCATTTTGATAATTTTTATGTTATGCATTTCATGATTATAAGATGTTAGTTGTATCTTTTTTATGTGGATTTATTTAAAATTATAAATGTACGAGTATGTATATTTAAAATGACATCGCTGTAATGTGTGTATGAAAACGTGCTTTTATGTTTACATATGCTTAATATATCTCTTTTACATGAGTATCTTTTAAAAAAGTGGCAAAAGTAAGACTCAATATGACACAAAAAAACGCGAGTATTCAATTTTTTAACGTTAGAGTAGATATGAGAATACTTATAAAACAATACTTTTTTTAAAATTCAATGCGTCAAGCTTCGGGCATCGTTTGCTTGACAGTTGAAGTGGGAAATAAGAGTGAATTTATAAGGTAAACTCTTATACCAGTAATCAAACAAAAGGTGTTTAAATATGTATTTTCTTATCTGAATTTATTTACATTTCAAATAATTTTCATCACATGACATCACTGTTGATTGTACAAATTGATGTAAATTAATAATATGCAAGAATTCCCCTTGACTTATTATTATTATTACTAGAATTGAATGCGAAATCCTGCGGTCGTAAAAATCGCTAGAAAAACAAACAATACTCTTAACATATTTTATTATAAAAAAGTTTTTCACAGTATATAATACACCTAAAAATAAATTATCTTAAATATGTGTGTACGATGGTTTTATTGCAGCAGCTATCCGCCATATTCCCGTGTCGAGTCTTCAGTCTTGGGCAGGGGTGAATTCTGCAATAAAAAAGTATTATAAATTAATAAATACATAACGTTTTGGGTATGTCCAAATCTTTGGTCACAAATCTTGGTTTCTCCATTAATGAGTTATTTATATTGACATCTCAGAAAAGATGAAGAAGAATACGGAAGTCTGGGTTTTAACAGGGCTTACGACCTCTTCTAAATTAAAAGCTGAGTCATTTCAATCGTAGATATTGTCTAGAACTCTTATCTCTTATCATGTGTAGAATGGCGAATTTTACACGTCTATAAATCAGATTATGACGGGTCGTAAGGCCTGTTAATACCTTGATTTCCATATTCTACTTATTAATTACATTAATGTTGAGATATCAATACATAAATTTCTACCGAAATTTGGGGTTGTCGTTAATATTTTTTAGTTACTGATTTAAAAATGTTTTCATAATTTGACAAGAAGACTATTCGTTCTTTCATTTGGTCATTATTTCTTAAAATTATTTTTTGATTATGTGATAAAGAGATTGTTTGAAGTCGCAAAAACACCGGTACTGCCTATTTGATTATTTATTGTTACACTGAGAAATTATTTTTTTATAATGTTGTCTATTTTTCAAAATGTAGTACAAAATAATTATTTTAACTAAATAATTTTTCAATGGTATATATATTTTAGCTTTTGGTGTGTTGCGATATTCTTGGATGAATTTTGATGTGTCATTGGTGAGAAAAGGTTGCAGAGCACTGCCCTATGCGATCGCCACGTGTCAAGGCTCTACTCTCGGCACTGTTTATCTCAAAACTATGTGAGGTAAACATATACATTTAAATACCAGTATAGGAATAAGATAAACATTCAAGTTATTTTAATTATTTCGAGGATATAAAACAAAAAAAATAAAAACTAAGAACGCCTTCATTTATTATAAGAAGAAAGTTTCATGAAAACTATAGTATACTTTCAGGAAAACATACATAGTTACTTATTATTGTTAATTGAAAAGCGCTTATTGGAAAAATAAATAGCTTCCAATCACAGCAATGTTAAGTGTTCGATTATTAGTGACGCAAATGGAAAAAAAAAACTGGACAGAGGTTGTATCTTATGATGGTGATAAACTGAAAACAAATATCAGCACCCGTTATGCTTTCAAAATATAGGATATAAGTATCTATCACACGTCACACATTCAAAGAAATGAAATGAGCTGTCATATTACAAATATTAGTTGTATTCACAATCTAATTTGTCTGTACTTCCTTCTGTATACTGTCTTATATTGTCCATTTAAAACACATGTCTTCACATATTATGGTGAACACATGCTCATTTCATCCAAGTGTAACAGGAGATACACTTGGATGGCTTGATTCTGGTCAGTGTCTGTACACGACGGATTCTTCAGTTCTCAATGAGGATAGCCTGGAACGAATGGTTGTCGTTGGCAGCTTGGAGGGGAAGGTAATCACTAGTTACTACTTATTCCCGAAATAAAATGAACATTTGGGTGGAATGCGCTTCCATACTGATGATGAAGTCAAGGAAGAGGTTATTTGATTTCTCAGAAGGATGGCAGCAGAATTTTACGACTTGGGGATACAAAAGTTGGAGCATCGTCAGCAAAAGTGTTAGAAACAAAAACGGCGACTATGTAGAAAAATAGAGTAAGTTTTAAGCTTTAAAATTATGTATAATGCTAAGGAAAACGATAAAGTATATTTTAAAAAAATATGGGAACATTATTTTATGAATGGTCGTCGTACATACTGACATACACACAAATATACATATTTGTGTGTATGTCAGTATGCATGATATATGCACAAATGCACATAATCCATTTAGAATTTTTGTGAAATAACTTACGCTCATCCCGAGATGGAGTTGGCATTCGAGTTGGAGTTGGAGAAGCTCGCCATGAAGGGCCCGAAACCGAAGGAAGCCGAGTTCGCGTTACTGGACGCCTGCGAGGCGCCGCCCCCGAGCCCCCCGAAGCCCCCGCCCAGGGAGCCTGCGGAAGCCCCCGACTGGGCCGCCGAGCCCCCGAAGCCGCCCAGACCGCCGCCTACCGTCCCGGCGGACGCGGCTGCGTTAGCTTGACTGGCTCCAAATCCGCCTCCTGGACATATTTATTATACACATATTATATTATATACAAAATGTTTTTTTACCTAACGCCAGAGTGACTCTAAAATCTAGCTTATGCAACACCTCTTATCATGGCCCTACTTAGCCCTCAACTTCATTAGATTTTGGCGTATTCCTACTTGTGATTGAGTTTACTCTTAATGTTTAAAATGACTATAATTTCATGTAATTCATGAGTGAAAATTCTGGGCCAAAACATTACAGGCACATTGAAAATAGACAATTTATTCATAATTTAATATATAAATGGAATCCTTCGTTTGTACAAGTGCTATTCATTTCGTTTGTATATGTGATATATTTTTTTTTACATATGGATTATTCAATATAAGTAATACGAAAAGTATGAAAAATATAATTTTTACTTCTCATATCCTTTTTAAAACCAGTTACATTTTACGAATTATTTAGAATATATTTTCACATAATGTTAGATTCGTTACACTTGGCAAGTACACAACCGAGTCCTAGTTTAAACCCTTATTTATAAAGCATGGATTTGGGAAAAGAAGGATAAAAGTAGACAGACTGCAGCTGAAATGCAATCTATCAGACAAACGTACGACAAAACTATGTACAATAGATGTTCAAATGGATATTTTCTTACATTATTTCCTTATATCAATAAGGAAAGAATGCAAGCCTAAGATGAGAATTATCGTTAAAATTAAGAAAAGTGTGTTGAGATGGGGTGGCCATGAAAACTGAATGATAGAAGGAAAAACAACGAAACAAACTAATGGGTCAAACATATACAAAATTAAATCAAGGAAGACTGAGGAGACATTGGCATAATCAAGTTATTCAAATACTTGACGTGGTCAGGTCAGAGGTCGGAATAATTAGCGGTTATGTATAATGAAATGCATGAATGTAGAAGAGTGTCGTAAAATTTTAATGATGTTTTCAGCTGATTCCTATCATGTGAAATAATTCGAAAGGGAACATCATATGCACTGATAAGGCATTCATAACTATTAAATTGATTAAAATATATTATTAACAAGCCTTAATCAGCAAAGCATCACGAAAATCTATTTAAAATACGAAGATAATACAAATATCAAGATAACAATGCTTTAATGTGATGTAGTGGCCTATGCACCATTTCGTTCGGATAAGGTTAAGAAGAATGTTATCACATTGTAGATATTTATTACGATACAAAAGAATATTATTAAGTTAATAATATTATTATAACATATGTACGTTTGATAAAATACGTCATAGGCGTCCGCGGCCCAAGCGAGACATTCAAATTCAAACGTGATTGTCTAACCGGGGTAATATCCTCCTCCGTAATATTCACCCGGGTATCCGCCGCCGCCGTAGTAGCCCGGGCCGCCGCCGTAGTCGCCGCCGTGGTGGCCGTGGCCGTGGTGGTGGTGGTGGTGGTCGTGCCCGTCGTAGTCCCCGTAGCCGCCGTAGCCGCCGCCCCCGAAGCCGCCCCCGAAGCCGCCCCCGTAGCCCCCGAAGCCGCCGAAGCGCCTGCGTCCGAACCCGAACTGCGGTGAACGGACCACACGGACCACTTGGATTGCGTCAGATTCTGAAAACAACAATTATTATTACTTGAGCATGAAATACAATACTAACCAACTAATCATCAAGCTCAGAGAATAGAACGCCACACCAATCTGTTTTCGCACACACTCCTCGCCTCTTCCACATTTAATACATCCTCATACTTCTCAAATTTAATTTTTAACGGTGCATGAAAATGATGCGGAGTGCATCGATACACGTGTAACAATAGATTTTAAGAAATAGTGGTATTTACCAAGTAAAACTGAATCTGAAATTGAGTATTTAGTTTTAATATTAAAATTTTTGTGTATTTTTTAAAACGCCCATGAAGTGATTTTTCACGAAAACGGCGCTATATTTATTATCCAATAAATAAATACTTAAAAGCCTTTTTTTAACTAATGGCAATTTTTCCTCTTTCTTTCTGCTCCTTTTTCTATCATCTCTTGAATTTGTTTTACTGTTCTTTCTTCATTCATTCTATCCACATGACCAGATCAGCTTAATACACCTTTCTTAATATTATCGATAATGCTCATCTCATCTTATTATTCTTTTTTTATATCACCATTCTAACATAATTGTTCGAATGGTGATAAAAGATAAAAAATATATTTTTATTGAACTATTAATATATTTGTGAGCTCCAATTTGTGATTTCTTTAGTATTTTTACTATCTTTAAATTATAGTAAACATTAGTATATATTTATTTTTCTAAAGTCCATATGGCGGAATTATGTTATGCAATTTATTGCAATAATGTCGTACCGTCTAATTACATTTCGATGGGACAAGTGAATATAATGGAAAACCCCAGAACAAAAATATGACTAATTAATTAAAATCACTTACCATCAATGAATACATTTTAAGTACCACAGCCTATATAACCTTCATTTCTTGGCCATTAACTGTTCTAACCTTCTGCATCAATTAAAGTTTCGCAAAATGATAAATCAAGTTAAAATAAGGGGATAGAAGAATTAATAAAATGACTTTAAATAAATGTAAAGGTTTGTAATAATATGGTAAAAGTTCCACAAAAATGTACATATATGCATGTAATATGTATCATTATCATTTATTTTAAGTATTCCATCGATGAAACAGAGTGCAGAAAAAGATAAGATTCGTTACGCGAATTTTGAGACGGACTTGATAAACTCAAGTGTCGTTTCTTTGTTTTACGGAGTAACACGTATTTTGAATCTTTTTTTTATAAAACGTATTTATTTAAAACTTCCTACATCCAGCTTGAGAATAAAGATTGTGAAAATAATGTATGATTAAGTTTACAAAGAGAATTTGGAACGATGTAAAATCGTTTTCGTGTGAGTATCACACATGGAGTGGGAGGTATCCATTTGGTATTTAGTGCGACAATTTACAATAAAACTAATAAATAAATATTACAAAAAACGTTTTGTATATTACAAAGATCCGACTAAAAGGTAACTGTTGCTTTTTCGGTTACAATTTAATTTGTATGGTATTTGTAAGTGTTCTCTGTTTATATGTATTTTTTCCAGCTCAGATTTTAAATCGATTTGTCAAATATAGCTAGAAAAACGCTGAATTCGACCAAGTTTTTAATGTAATTGTCGTGATTAGCTTTAAGTGATCGAACCTGAAAACTGAATTAAGTAAGTACTTAATTCAAAGAAGTTTTTATTAAATTCAATTGTGTCTTATATATTGTCTAAATTCTAAATAATTACCACATAAAAGTGGATTGGCATAAATTGTCTATAAAAAGTATAACATTTAAATTTCAAAACAAATTTTAACAAGCATAAATTTGTTAATGCGACATATTCAATGTTAAAAAATAAATTAATTTCAAAAAACGAGTATTTCAGACAAGATATTTGGAAATACCAGTCTCGGAGTGCTAAAAGGATCACTTAATTTATTTTTCGCGTGACGAAGATAATATCAAATCACACTATGAAAATATGTGTATTTTTTTTAAACAAGAATAAATGCTGCGCAATTTATAAAATTCACACGATATTTTGAGTGCGTCCATTTTAATTTTAGTTACAAATAACATCAGTTATTAACATCAAAATCTGTATTGATATATCAACATAGATTAAGAAGGCTATTGACATAGGAATATTGTCATGTAGGCTTAATTAATTCAAGGGATAACTGGAGAAGAGCCATTGCTTCCACAAGGGTCACCACCCTCAGTAATGATGAATAAGACGGAGAAGAGAATTAAGGGTGGAGTGGAACAAAAGAGAGCGACGTATACCAATGATACAAATCGATAGAATAACGTTGTAGATGTACACGTCAGATGCTATATATGAACAGATGAATATTTAACATTGTGTTTTATAATTATTTATGTTTTCATCCTGTGATTGTTTGATTATATCCGTGTAAAGTTATAATGTCAGTATTCCGAAACTACGACACATGCAATGTTTACTCCTTATCTCGAAATTATCGAATTACGGACATTTATATCATATTTTAGTTTGGTGAAGTACCAATATTTGGTGTATATCAAATAAACAGAATACTTTTATACAAATCTTATATTATTGTATTTCTTTTCCGATCTCCCACTCTCACAGTAAATCTCTCTTTTTCTTTATTTTTTAAGAAGATAAACTTCTACCACGTGTACGGTGCTGTAGCGTAGTTTTTATTATTTGTATTTAATGAATTAGACGTATCAAGCATTATTCTAAAAAAATACAAGTGAATACCTCAAACAATAACACATGTATATATTACTCATGATTGATATATAATTGTCTTGCGAGAAATCTAATAAATGACGCGCGATGATGTATACAGCATGTGTTTTGAATATAATTGACGCAAATCTTCACGATTTTCTGTGCGGTTATTTCTCGGTAGTAAGTTTAGTGGTCACGTCTTCAGAGGTGTCACTACTAATTAGGGATGTGACTAATGAGTAACTTTTACTAATTCGATTACCCGATAAAGATGGTATTACTTATATTTTCTCGGATTACATTTCTATCTAGATTTACTATTTTATACTTAACCAAACTGTTAGATATATCAGGAGGATGAAATACGCAATACACAACCAAATTTGTGCACTGATTGGCGTGAGTACCTTTAAATGATCGAATCAAAAACCGAGTTAATTAACGACTTCTTTAAAAGAGGTCGTTATTTATTTCGGGTTTTTAATTCCATCTCTCATGTCTACTTTCGACCCACGATTCTAGGAAAGTTCAGTAGTCAGTAAAATGTTAACTTTTTATAAAACTGCGTGAATAAGTTTGAGGAAAAGTTTGCAAATGAAATACATTACTTAAAACCATTTCTGAGTTTGTTAATGTAAACAAGACTACTTTTGGGGTCTAAAGATGTTCTCATAAACAGATGAAAATACAAAAGTGTTTGTTTTATATCTTAGGTTATTTATTAAAACTCTATATTTTATTAAATAAAACAACACCTATATAGCTTTTTCCACATTTTTTCACAAGTGACCAGGTTTTGTTATTATCGACATCATCATATTTGTGATGTCGGTAACGACAAAACTGTGGTCAAATAAAGTTAAATTAAAAAATATATGTAGTTTTTGTTTAATTATATAAAATGCAGATTTAAACAAGAAAAAAAATTAACTTTACGCTTTGTATTTTCACCTGTTAATGAGAACATATGTAGTTCTCAAAACTAGTTGTGTTTACATTAATAAACTCAAAAATGGATTTTTTTTTAAATATTTCATTTTTATATTTAAATAATCACGTTACGAGTGTTTAACAAAATTTATGCCAAATAAAAAAAATAGAAAATTTTCTATGCTGTTGGTCGAACATCCCGAACAGGAATGGGTAAGTCTTTATTAATTGTTTCAAAAGTTTAAGTCTAATTCGATTTAGTTAATTATAATTTTTTGGTCATCAATATTTAAAAAAAATAATTAGAAAATTGGTTCTACTGGTTGAAGTATGTTAAAACTTTAGAATATGAAAATGAATGTCGTAAAATAAAGAGGGAAAAGGTCAGTGTTAAAATAAAATAATGTTTATCGATAATGGCACCAAATTTATAGCGACGGTTTTATGTGATATCGCCTTGATTAATATTCAAACAGCGACGTATCGAGCAAACAGGTTGAGTTGAGTAGCTGATCACGATCTGATGCGGTCTGGCGTACACAAGGCAGAGGGTTCGGCAAGGTTAGGCGCGAGAGATGGCACCGGAATTAGCGACTCGCCAGAGATGACCAACTGCGCACGGAACCATCAAAACGGGTGCCGAACGCATTAATAATGAGACCCAGGAACCGTAAATACTTTAAGGAAATAAAAAAAGAACAGGGATAAACGGTTGTCTCAGATGGAAAGATGTTCGAATGGTAACATAAGGAAAGAATTGCAAGGCCGAGAGAAATAATCGATTAAATAAAATAAAAGGTGTGTTGAGACGGTTTGGGCACGTGAATCGAATGAGTGAAGAAAGAAGAGCAAAACAAATTTATGAGGCGAATGTGGTTGGTAATTTCTATTATTTCTATATTTTTGCTTCTGCAGAAGAAGACCGGGTAAAACTTAACATGATCAAGTATTTCAAACCCTGCATAAATACGATGCAGTGCCACATGCACCATTGCGTGCGGACAAGGAAGTTAAAAGAAAAAGAAGAAATGCTCGGAGTTAACAAAGAAATTATAAATTGCATAGGTGTCAATTGAGCGCAGTATATACATAGTTGGTTAGGCCATGTACTCCGCATGCCTCCCGAGAGCCACCATCAAGCTTGCCTCTTCTACAAGGCATCGGTTTCCCGCCACCCAGGATGTCCACTGCTGAAAATCCGTTAGCAGTTCTCGTCTGAACTTAGGAACGCGAACCTGACTTGAAAGGATGCAGCTAGCAGCTGACAGAAGAAGGACATATTTGATGTACTCCATATGATACAGACAGGGATTATATGTAGATTACTCTGCTACACCAGGCAATCCCAGGGTCCGCTTCCAGCTCCTCAGATGGGGAGCTGATGCCATCTCCAGGATGCGACTATAGGGTGGAGAACTAGACTGTCCGTGACATAGTGGAGCACTCCCCACCAGAAGAAGTTTAAAGACCTCTACGAAGCTATGCCAGGAGCGGTTAAGTAGGTCAAGGAGAGTCTGGACTTAGGCCTAGAATACTTTTTGCCATAAGCCATACGAAAAGTAAGTATTGCAAGGATAGGTCGGTCGTCATTCCTAGGGGGCGTGGTGACGTCATTATCTGTGGTGAGTGTCAACAGAGGTGTCCGTACCTGGTTCTATGGATAAGTAGTAATACTAAGTAGTTTTTTATAATTATTATGGGAGTTGTATATATTATTTACCTTGCTTATAGATCATGATGTTTATAAATAACTATGTGGATATTTGTTTCTTCTAAGTTGAAAAAAAAATATTTTAATAATTGCCCTCAACATACCTTCCGTTCCACTAGAAGAGGGTTCGGAATTTTGTGTCTTAGCTTGGATATAAGTAAAAATAAGTAGTCGATTTAGCGTAAGCCGTGTTATCAGGCGCTGTGGCGTAGTTGGGTAGACTTTCGACTGTGAAACTGGCGTCGTTGGGTCGATTCCCGCCAAGTGCAAAATAAATTCGAGAAAGATTTATTTTCAATTGGTCTGGGTGTTTGTGATATATTTTTGACGTTTTCCTTCCCTATCCTTATTACCCAACCTGCAAACAAGCCTCTAATAGAGGTTTTACGGGTTATTTCTTTAAAAAAAACATTGCAAGGGTGGTTCGGTCGTCATTGGAGAAATAATTATCTACGGAGTGTGTCGACAGAGGTGACTGTACTTGATTCTATAGTTAAGTAGTTGTAGTTAGTAGTCGATTTAACGTAAAGTGTGTTATCGTTAGAAGTATGGTTCGGTTATTATTCCTTGGGGTGTGATGACGTATTTATCGGTGGTCAACAGGGGTGTGTTTACCTGGTTCTAGCGGCGCCGCCGCCGCGCCCAGCACGGCCATGGCCAACACGAGCACTGCAGCCCTCATCTTGTCACTGTTACGCACGGTCACGCAGCTGTAGCGGCACTGGTCAGGCGAGATGGCGCCTCCGCGATAGTGGCTCGCGCGCCCGGCCGCCGCTATATACGGGCCGCCCCCCACCCCAACCCCGAGCCGGTGACGGTGTCTGAAAAACCAAGTGACAACGCAGGGGTCGGCGGAGGCCTTCGCACTTCACCGCGTCATAACCATAACATCGTATGAATATATTGATACATTATGTTTATACGACATATAAATCGGCTGTCCAAACTTAAGACACAGTAAGGGACATTTTTTTTGTAGAACGTTTTTTTTTGCATTTTTGGAATAAGTAGAATCTACTTAGTCCAAAAATGTAAATAAAACATACTACAAAAAAATGTCCCTTACTGTGTTTTGAGTTTGGACAGCCGAAATGTGATGAGCATCTTTCAGTAAAAAAAAATCGTAAGTGACATCTGTGGTTGAAATTTGAAAGTTGATATTTAACATGATCAAGGACTTGAATGCACGAATACTTGAATGTCGAAATAATCAGCGGGTTCGCATGAAGATGTATGAATGTAGAAGGAGCGATGAATATTTCCAATATATATATATATATATATATATATATATATATATATATATATATATATATATATATATATATATATATATATATATATATATATATATATATATTATTTATTTTTTATATAATTATATATATATATACGAGTATAGACATCCCTATTTTTCTTGATCTATGTTGAGATTTCAAAAAATTGAATCCATATCATGTGAATTTTACGAATACACGGTTCGGGTTTAACAAACGGGCACTAAGTGTGCGATTTCATTATTTGCTTTTAAATGTCAAAATTATTAATAAAAAACATTTACCGTTAAATATATGTACATACATATTTTATGTGCATTTTAGTCTCCTTGGGGTAGGTCTGGTATACAACCTTCACACGAGGTGCATTACGCAACTTGTATTGCAAGATCGAACCATTTTTTGCTGCAGTTACTGTAGAGTTATACAATAAATGGGTGGCCTATTCGATTAATTGGTAGATTGACATCATATATCAAAAATGTACTTTATTAAGAAATAACACATCTGGGTCCACTTCAAAGATGGAACCACAACTCTCCAACCTATTGAGGTTGCAGAACTCGTGACTCTTGATCACTGTTGATCTTCTCAACCCATCCTACTTACCTGATCTCGCTCCTTCTGATTTATTATTTTTCCTTAAACTCAAAGGACCTTTAAAAAGAAGAAGATTTGAGATGATTCTCGTGATTTATGTAAATGTGACGAAGAAGCTGAAGAATATCACAAAAGAAGCGTTCCAGGATGGTGCCTGAAAGTGGAAACACCGTTGGGATAAGTGTGTGCGTCGGGAGGTGAATACTTTGAAAGGGACCCAGACATGTAACTTCTTAATAAAGAACATTTTGTTTTATGACGTCAGTCTAAGTATTAATTGAACAGCCCTCGTACATATTATATTGGGCGTAGGACAGACCTCCTTGCTGATTTCTTTCAAGGACATGGCCTTATTTACTTTCCTTAATAAGTGATTGTCAACCTGTTTACAAAAATGCGTTCAATTATCTTCTTAAAATTAAATAGTTACTTATATACGTTAAACATCAATTACGTTATGAAATTTTGAACCTATTCCATATTTAAGTCAATCGCATCTCATTCCTATTAAATATTTTTCTATTATTTTATGTTTTTCTATTCTCTTGAAATATTTTTTTAATTTACAATAAAAAATAAATATATTATAGGGACATTAAGTAATATACACTTTAAATTCATGGATTATATTATAAAAATATATGTATTTGAAAGAAAAATATTGGATATGAAAAAGGGAATATCAATTATGTTACGTATATGCACTCGAAGTTGCATATACGTACTTGTAGTAGATGTTGAACTTGCACATTGGTAACGTATAGGAGTCCTTTGAGGTTTTGTTATTTGTTAAATACGTAAGTTTTTTTTTATTAATAGAAACCTTCATCAAATGTATATAATATTGTTTCCAGAATTATTTTACATACGAGGAGAGGCCTTAAAGTCTGTTTTATCTGTAAATTAATTTTACATTCATCACTTTTATAACGATGCGTAATATATTAAAGTACCATTTTTTGTGGTCGATTCGTTTCGAGTGAGAAACAAAGAACCTTGAAATTTTTAGTGATCGATTATAGCATTTATGTAATGAACTCGAGTAGAAGATTCAAAATCACGGATAGATTTTTGTGAATATTCAACAAAGAAACATCTGATAATATTTAAAAAATAAAGAATAAAAAAACAGTAAAATACGAACTTCTATTAAATTCTATAAATTTACTCACAATATTAATCATATATACATACATTCCTTTTTCGTAAAAACTTATTATTATTATGACACATGTTATATGCACCGTATCGTTATTAAACACCGTATGTAAGGCTAAACTTATATTTATGAAAGTTCTTACATTGGTACCGATTCCAGAAAATTTAAACCAATAATAAATTTTCTAAATACTTTAACCATTTTATGATAATAAAATAATACAAATCCTAAAAAATCATAAATTTTTTAAACTTCAATACTAAAAATCATCAATTCGTAATAACAATATGACAATGAATTGGCCATATTACTACTGAATTGATAAACTGCTTCTACCCACTTTTCATCCTTCAACGTCATACAACTTTCAAATTTAGATCAAGTTTTATGTATGTAGGGTGTTTGAGAGTGATCTTAAATGCGTTAAAACACATGTCGTTATAGATTTTAAGAATAAGTCGTCATTTTTAAGTGAAATTAAAAAAAAAAACATCGAAGTAACTGCCAAATCAATAAATGTAATAATTATATCAATTTAAAATATCGCAATTAATCGACGAGTATATTGTATCCGTGAACTCATAAGGCTGACGTAGGAATTCAGTGCTTGTATAAAATCATTTTTATAGGTTTGTATAGATCGAACGTAGATAAATAATTACGCAATAAAAACGTCCTTTAAAAAATGACGTAGTCGCTGAAGAATCGTGATAGTTCGTGAGCAGTACTGTTAATTATTTCAAGTGTCTCGCTGTAAAACCGTTCGGGGAATCCCATTTGAATCACATTTTTGTACAAATGATAAGTTTGATGGTACTTCATAGTAATTTCGTGTAGTATTTACTGACAATAATTTTGGTTACCATCTTTAACAGAGAAATTTATATTATTTTTTGACATTTCATCAAAGATGAAGAAGAATATGGAAGTCTGGGCATTTACGGGGCTGACGACCGTCATCGGCTGGTTTAAGTGATCACTTTACACACGTGTAACATTCACCAATTCTACCCATTATTGACAACCACACTACTCAAATTCTTGGAAGTTCTTTATATATGAACCAATTTAGAAACCTTGTTCTTGAATCACTAGAACTTCACTAGAGACATCTATTGGTGAGATGTAAATATTCCATATTCTTCTTCATCTTTAATGAAATGTCAAAAAATAATATAAAAATAACTCCTGTAATTGGAGATAATCCAGATTTTGTGAACAAGTATTTGGACACACTCAAAATGTTGTAGAGAAATTTATGTTTCAATTTTGCAGTTATTTATTGATCAAAGCGCTTATTGTTGTTATAGGGAAGACCAGTCTTTTATTTATTATTTCGGCATTCATTTATTGGCAAGACATGAGGAAATTGTATAAGAAAATCACTTGGTATTTTGGCACTTGAGTTCATTTTATGACGACTAGTTTCGGAAGCTATGCTTCCATCTTCAGGTCTAAATGTAAGTTTTACATTAAGACATAAAGACGGAAGCATAGCTTCAGAAATTAGGCATAAAATAAATTCAAGTGGTAAAAAAAACAAGTATTTTACTTTTACAAGACCAGAGTCCTGTATCACTGAAGGAGGTTCTAACAAATTTCCTCCACCTATACGAACCCCGTATATTATTATGCTCACAAAACATGAGTTCTAATAATTATATCAACTGACGTATCATAAACGAACGACAACATGTATAAGATTTAAAATTTTGTCGTTGAAAAATTTACAAAGCATAACAAAATTTCCAACATTTAGATTGATGTAACCACATGGAATTCAGAGCGACGTAGAGTTTAACTGGATGAGGGAAGGATACAGGGAGTGAGAACTATGTGTTTTTAAAGGATTTTTCGTTACAAGGTCAAGTGTTTACTAGTTTTCTGAATACTTAATGTGTTGTAAAATCTCAAGTAATTCGAGCCATTCTCGACGGAAGATCGTAATTGCAAATTTGTTTTGAAATTAAGAGTCACTTGGCTGAAAAACAAATTCGTAAGAATTATATTTAATTTGTTTTGTAATGTCGGCTTTTAAAACAATTGTTAACTTAACTAATTGATAATATAACAATCCACGACAGCTACAAAAAAATAAGATAAATTAAAATGAAGTCGGCAAAGATATAACTCATATCGAGAGGTGAGGAATAATTAACTCAAAGGATTTTAAAATTTGTTTTATTCAAGTTAACAAAATCGTTACATAACTTCTTGAAAATCATTTATTTTGACAGACAAAAAAAAACAGAATCTTAAAATTTCAACATCTCCATATAGATGAAGAAGAATTTGGGTATTTACAGGGCTTACGACCTGTCATAGGCTGGTTAAGTGATCACTATACACAAGTGTAACTATTCTACCCATGATTAATAACCACATTACTCAAATTTTTGGAACTCATAAATGCATCATAAATCTAATGACACTTTATGTTTGAATTCACGGGAGCCATCTTTGGTTAAACACATAAATTTATGTTAATCGTGTGCAAAGAAACACGCAACCAGCCTATGACAGGGCATAAGCCCTATAAATGCCCAGAATTTAATATTCGTCTTCATCTATCTTGAGATAACAAAATGTAAAAATAACTCCTAAGTGGAGAAACCCAAATTTCAGATCAAAGATTTAGGCTTACCCAAAAACGTTGTCAGAATATTTAACCTATGAAAACCGGTAACCAATGATTTTTGTTTAAAATATTTAAGCAATTCGGACCTACTCGCATGAAATCTCGAAATCATTACTGAAACTGTCAAGTCCAACAGACAAAGATGAAGTACCACTTTGATTGCTATTGGCATTAATACTCAAAAACTCTGCTAAAGACATAGAAGTCAATGGATGTGTAGCGGAGATAAGTGGTGATATAGTCACAGAACTTAAGTCTTCCACTTCTCCAACAAAGGATTTAACATCCGATGATTCTTGGCTAGAGCTGCTTGAGGAAATTTGGTGTGAGGACACAACCTTCTCCTCATTAATACGTACAGGTTCAGCCACGACGACAGGCACTTCAATCACATGCACTGGTTCCACTACAACCTCTGAAATGACAACGGGTACTTCGTTCACATGGCTTTCAACAGCTGCTACAACATGCTCAGACTCAACATGAGATGATTCTTGACTAGCGCTGCTTGATGAAATTTGGTGTGAGGACACAACCTTCTCCTGATCAATACGTACAGGTTCAACCACGAAGACAGCCACTTCACTCACGTGTTCTACTACAACCTCTGGAACAACCACAGCTACTTCGTTCACATGACTTTCGACAGCTGCTACAACACGCTCAGACTCAACATGAGATGATTCTTGGCTAGCACTACTTGATGAAATTCGGTGTGAGGACACAACCTTCTCTTGATCAATACGTACAGGTTCAGCCACGACGACAGGCACTTCACTCACACGCACAGGTTCCACTACAACGTCTGGAATAACAATCGGTACTTCGTTCACGTGGCTTTCAACAGCTGCTGCAACATGCTCAGACTCAACATGAGATGATTCTTGGCTAGCGCTGCTTGATGAAATTTGGTGTGAGGGCACAACCTTCTCCTGATCAATACGTATAGATTCGGCCACGACGACAGGCACTTCACTCACACGCACAGGTTCCACTACAACGTCTGGAACAACAAGCGGTACTTCGTTCACATGGCTTTCAACAGCTGCTACAACATGCTCAGACTCAACATGAGATGATTCTTGGCTAGCGCTGCTTGATGAAATTTGGTGTGAGGACACAACCTTCTCCTGATCAATACGTATAGGTTCGGCCACGACGACAGGTACTTCACTCACACGCACAGGTTCCACTACAACGTCTGAAACAACAAGCGGTACTTCGTTCACATGGCTTTCAACAGCTGCTACAACATGCTCAGACTCAACATGAGATGATTCTTGGCTAGCGCTGCTTGATGAAATTTGGTGTGAGGACACAACCTTTTCCTGATCAATACGTACAGGTTCAGCCACGACGACAGGCAATTCAATCACATGCACTGGTTCCACTACAACCTCTGAAATGACAACGGGTACTTCATTCACATGGCTTTCAACAGCTGCTACAACTTGCTCAGACCCAACATGAGATGATTCTTGGCTAGCGCTGCTTGATGAAATTTGGTGTGAGGACACAACCTTCTCCTGATCAATACGTATAGGTTCAGCCACGACGACAGGTACTTCACTGATATGTACTGGTTCTACTACAACGTCTGGAACAACAATAGCTACTTCGTTCACATGGCTGTCAACAGCTGTTACAACATGCTCGGTCTCAAAATGAGATGATTCTTGGCTAGCGCTGCTTGATGATATTTGGTGTGAGGACACAACCTTCTCCTGATCAATACGTATAGGTTCAGCCACGACGACAGGTACTTCACTGATATGTACTGGTTCTACTACAACGTCTGGAACAACAATAGCTACTTCGTTCACATGGCTTTCAACAGCTGCTACAACCTGCTCAGACCCAACATGAGATGATTCTTGGCTAGCGCTGCTTGATGAAATTTGGTGTGAGGACACAACCTTCTCCTGATCAATACGTATAGGTTCAGCCACGACGACAGGTACTTCACTGATATGTACTGGTTCTACTACAACGTCTGGAACAACAATAGCTACTTCGTTCACATGGCTGTCAACAGCTGCTACAACATGCTCGGTCTCAAAATGAGATGATTCTTGGCTAGCGCTGCTTGATGATATTTGGTGTGAGGATACAACCTTCTCCTGCTCAATGCGTACAGGTTCGGCCACGACGATAGGCACTTCACTCACACGCACAGGTTCCACCACAACGTCTGGAACAACAATCGGTACTTCGTTCACATAACTTTCAACAGCTGCTACAACATGCTCAGACTCAACATGAGATGATTCTTGGCTAGCGCTGCTTGATGAAATTTGGTGTGAGGACACAACCTTCTCCTGCTTAATACGTACAGGTTCAGCCACGATGACAGGTACTTCACTGATATGTACTGGTTCTACTACAACGTCTGGAACAACAACAGCTACTTCGTTCACATGGCTGTCAACAGCTGCTACAACATGCTCGGTCTCAAAATGAGATGATTCTTGGCTAGCGCTGCTTGAGGAAATTTGGTGTGAGGATACAACCTTTTCCTGATCAATACGTAGAGGTTCAGCCACAACGACAGGCAATTCAATCACATGCACTGGTTCCACTACAACCTCTGAAATGACAATGGGTACTTCGTTCACATGGCTTTCAACAGCTGCTACAACATGCTCAGACTCAACATGAGATGATTCTTGGCTAGCGCTGCTTGATGAAATTTGATGTGAGGACACAACCTTCTTCTGCTCAATTTGTACAGGTTTAGCCACAACAACAGGCACTTCACTCACATGTACTGGTTCTATTACAACCTCTGGTACGACAATAGGTACTGCCTTCACATGACTTTCAACAGCTGCTACAATACGCTGCTCAGATCCAACATGAGATGATTCTTGGCTAGCTTGCTGATTCTTGCTGGATGAAATTTCAACTGATGAAGGCACAACGACATTCACTTGTTGAGGATGTTTGGGTCTAAGGTTCACCGGGGCTACTACTGGTACGTCTTTGGGCCGTAGTGGACTCATAGGTAAAGCGTTCGGGTATTTAACCAAATCGAGGAATTTGGGGAATCTGATGACGCAATCCTTCGCTGTTTTTCTACCCAAATTAATTCGCCTTTTTCCAATGACGATGACATTGCTTGATTGGTCTCCATCTGAAATTTTGGAAATGTGTTAAATGCACAATAGTTTGAATAATTAAATTTCTTTCATTTTTAATGTTTTTTTTTATTTAATTTATTTAGTTACCTGTAACCGGGAAACTGCTCACTTGCGCCAAAAGAAATACGAATGTGAGAACTTCTAAATAATTCATGACTGCAGATGAGTTCTTTTAGAAGTGTGATGATAGTCCTGGATTTTGGTACAATATTCATCTTTTATATTTGTAAGTTTTATCTGAAGTATAATGAATTAATACCGCACTTAATGATTGTTTTGTAGCTTCGAGCTTCTTTCCCGGTATTAAACTATCAATTAATGACTTGAAGCAATAAAATAGGCCGATAAGTCGGGTTTAATGAGAATCCGGTATAGTTCATGTACTTACTTACCTACCTGTACATTTTTTAAAAGGAGAACTGTTTGTGTTCTCTAATGAGAACACAAATATAAAATTAACTAGGTTACTATACAATTTTTGTAACCCTAACTAACCCGTTATTAATAATATAAATTAAGTTGTGGTAGAGTGGTCTCGAACCCAGAATCTCTAACTGAGAATGTCCGACATGGGGCCATACCCCAGTTGGTTCCTAAATTACATTTCGTGTATTTTTCAAATTTATTTATATATACTCAGTCGGAACTAATGCTTAAAAATTATTGTTGTTTTTCTGACACCTATCCGCACTCACTAGTGTATAAGGCACTGCATTATATGGACGGAATGTAAAATTATACGAATGTAAGGTGTTCAACCCTGCGTTTAAGGTCACAATTTTTTTAAAGAATATATTATATCGTATATTACAATTTGGGAAATGTTTTCTCCTTACCTTTCAGTAACTCTTTTCCTTTCAAAAGATTTATTTATTTCGTAGAAAAACTTATTTTTTCAAACAAAAACGGTGTTTTTAAGCAAAAAAGGCAATTACGTTAATTGTACCAGGGTTTAAAGAAAATTGAAATGCGGGCGAAAAATCTTTTTGAAGCGTACAAATCATTTGAAGTTATTAAATTGTGTCAAGTTCCTACATTTTATTACATGAGTATCTACATATGTATGGAAAATACGTCTTTGTATAATCAAAACAAGTTACTCTTGAGGCGTTAATTTTCAATAACAGACAATAATATATCTTGAAAAGAACTGATGAAGTAATATAATGAAGTCGTACTTGTATTTGACGATTATAATAACAAAATTATCAGGGTATTGAAAACAATTTACATTAAGGGAATAATTGATAGCCCGTAACTAAATTTTCTTTAAATCTGGTAATTGATTTTTTTTCTCGAAACATTGTATTTGTTTTGAAAAATAAGTTTTTCTTCGAAATTAATGCATGATTTTGAAAAGAAAACAGTTATTAAAAGGTTAAAAAAAATATAAATACATTTTTTAAAATACAATATAAGTATATACATATATATTTTTAATTTCTGCACGGAGACACGTGTGGCGCGTACGGAATTCGATGTTTGCAAGTATCCCCTTAAAACTACAACAAAATCGGGTTTTGGTCCCGTGGATAGTGTCGCGGACTCTAAGTCAGAATTCCTGGGTTCGAACCCACTTTACCATTAGTATTATCTGTTTTTGAAGTATCGGGCTATTTAGGTATATAAAAATAGTTTGAAACAGACACACAAATATATCCCTTTAAAAAAAATGTAATATACATTTTCTCGATACATTCTCTTAACATTGAAAAGATAATTAAAATAATGTTTTCAAACAAACATTTAAATATATATAAAATGTAATAAAACCCTTATCCGCACCCCATTCATTCGAACCGTTATCCGCACCCCAATGGTGTATAGGGCACTGCATCATATAAACGCAGTGTTATTTTGATCGTTTTACACATGAAGGAAAGGTGATCAGCCCTCCGCTTCAGGTACCAGTCCATGGTAATATTGAATAAATATTACAGTGAAAAAATCACTTATATTTATTTTACCCCCCTTGGGAATCGAACCCGGGACCTCCAGAACGGTAGCCGAGCGTGCTGACCATTACACTACGGAGGCGGACAAGAAAATATATACCATTTAAATATATGTAGATAACTAATAGAATTCATCACACTCTGATTCAATTGAAAAGGCGAATGAGAGCGCTATCCATAATTATGAAAGGCACATGCAAAAAAAAGTTTTCATTAGTTAGATCTATCAAGCACGTCTTAAAATTTCGTGTCGTGCCCTTTCTACGCTAAAACACGTGACTCAACTTTCTTTGAACAGATTTGTGGGCTTTCCCGAGTAGGTTCACCTAGTTTCCAGAACTTGAAGTCGACTTGTTGAAGATAAGAAGATCTTAAGTCTCGTGACATGTCCCGTAAACAGAGGTGATCAACTCCTCTCGAACTGGGCACATTATAATCGTCATAAAACCTGAAAATCATATTTTTAAGCGTCTCTCAGTATGTGAAATATTTTGGTAAGGATAAGAACACTCTTTGAAAGACTTTACTATTTTCATTTTATCTATGCCTAAAGAAGACTTTAAGAAGACGTCAATATTGCATCTTCTTATATTTCCTGGCTGCATCCCAACTTATCGTCTTTGAAGACTATTAGCCTATTATTATTAGGAGTTAGCTCTCCTTATCCTCATGCTGTAAGTCCTTGTATCATGGTTGAATCATGTCATCTTTCTGTAGCATCCATGAATTCTTTGATCTTTCTTTAGACGTCTTTCGAAGAATATCCATGGCGATTGCCTGGTTCACAATATGATCAGGTTCTCAGCGTCCCATACGTCAATTACCTTTTCTTTATTGATATCAGTTACACACGGGCTTCTACGAATGCGTGAACTCTTGCGTCTCTAAGGGACACTCCAGCTGACCATCTAAGCATTCGCATTTTAGTACTTTCAAGTTGCCTAGAGTAGGTGTTATACATTATCCAGTATTTGGAGCCATAGAGGTGTGCGGGTCTGACAATTGATATTTGTACCCTTTGACTGACGAGTTTTAGTTCGACAAATTTATGTTTTACGATAAAGTATGTCGGAAACAGAAAATAATACCGACATTGGGGGACAAAGTCCACTACCGTCCATACACGTAGAGCCATCCTGCGAGAAAACATTAAACTATCTCATAAAATAATGCAGGAAAAATAGTTTGAGCTATTTCGCCGTCATCGGTGTGCCAGATAAAAAATCAGGATAAACAACATAAAACATTGTACGAAAAAAGGAGATAGATGCTCATCTATGGAGAAGATAGCGTGATAATTGGTATGTCAAATCCCTTCTAACCCCTATCCGTATCCAATGGTACATAGAGCACTGCATAGTATTGACGTAGTGTTATTTTGATCGTTACTTACATGAAGGCAAGGTGATCACTCCTGCGCTTCAGTGAAAAGTGCAGGGTAATAGTAAATAAATATTAGAGTTATTTTTTGACATCTCATCAAAGATGAAGAAGAATATGGAAGTCTGGGCATTTACGGGGCTGACGACCGTCATAGGCTGGTTTAAGTGATCACTTTACACACGTGTAACATTCATCAATTTTACCCATTATTGGAAACCACACTACTCAAATTCTTGTACTAATGTTTTGGAGATAATCTAGATTTAGTGAACAAGTATTTGGACACACTCAAAATGTTGTAAATATTAGAGTGTTAAATCACTTATATTTATTTTCACCCCCCCTGGGAATCAAATCCGGGACGTCCAGCACGGTAGCTAATCACGCTGACCATTACACCACGAAGGCAGTATGTCGTCATTGTTGGTCCCCAGGAAGTTTCAGCGGTAATCGTCACATATTCCGTAGTAGTTGGTGTGGTCTCGTACCGCAGTTGGTGTCGCCTGTACCGGGTGAGCTCTCCGCTCCCAGGACCCGCTAACGGGGGGCCTACTTCGCCTACCGGGACCGGATCGTCTTCACCGTTACCCGAAACCTATACATAACTGTTCAACATAGCTGGCTATTTTTTGCATATTATCGAGTTCATAATATATATTAATCTTGTACTCGTACCTTCTCGCGGTATATAAATGCCTGGAGAGAAGCGGAGGTCAGTTCTCTCGTCAGCAGAGCCGCGAGATGGCACTTCGGGGAGTCGCGTTGCCCTTTCTAGCAGCTTGCCTGCTTCAGCTGCATCTGACTGCGGGGAAATCCTTAGGTAAGTTGATCCATACGAGAGTGCATTCAGATATTGAAATAAACAAAAAATAAACAAGAAAGAAAAATATATCTTGTATATAAAAAGTATTGTGTGGCAACTGTGTGGTATGGTAATATAATTGGTGATATGCACATATGTTTGGAAATGAAAGAATTTTGTCTAAATTTATGAAGTTATTTTGTAAATTGTAAGGAAAAATATAAACGCTTATGAAGAAAAAAATCTTGAAAAACAGTATTTTGTGACCGTGAATTTTTATCTAAGTACCCATACCAGGAAAAATGGTTAGAGTGGCTATTTTAACGTACGTTTAAACGCATTAAGTATATTTCATGTTAAAATATTTGCAGTATTTTAAGTGTTTTCAGCATTTTATTTTATGCATTGTATATAAAATAAAATGCTCATAACATTTAAGACATCTTATTTTTAATTAAAAAAAAAAAAAAGATTTCTCACATCATCCACCAAATTCTCCAGAATTGCCTACCAAGGTGCTTTCGTTTTCCACAAGTGATGTTGCCCAGTTTGGGAACCTTATATCCTGTATCATATATCAATTATATATTATACCAAATGTAAATTATATAAATTTAATTGTTTTTTCTTGCAGGAGATGTCTCGACGCCCGTGGGATTGGTTGTAATGGAGGAAGTTCCTCCCGAACCTTCAGTACCAGTGGAAGGGGACGACGAGGGTAGTCGGGCGAGTCGGCAGTACGGGTTCGGGGGTTACGGCGGCTACGGAGGGTATGGGGGAGGCTTCGGGGGCTTCGGAGGAGGGTTCGGGGGAGGGTATGGCGGGGGATACGGGTACCCTGATCACCACCACCACCACCATGGCCACGAGCACGGTGGTGACTTCGGGCACGGCGGGTACGGCCATGGCGGGTACGGTCACGGCGGGTACGGGCACGGCGGGTACGGGCACGGTGGCTACGATGGAGACTACGGACACGGGCACGGACATCACCACCATCACGGATACGGCAGAGGATTCCCCGAGTACGCCGTGGAGCCCTATTTCCGCAACGAAGGGGTCCTTCAGTATACAGGTTCGCAGCCCCTCATAGGGTCCACGCAAGTGGACCCCCTGCCCCCCGTGATCATGGGCCCCGCGGGCCCCGTGCCTCTCACCCTCCCCTACCAGCCGCAGCCCATTGCGCAAAAAGAAACCAAAAAACCCTTTGAAAAGGAACAAGACCTCGACAAGGATAAAGGGTTTTCCGCCAAAAAGGATTCTTTGGGTAAGGAAAAGAAAGATTGCACCTGCAATAAGGAAGCCGAAAAGATTAAGGAAGAAAAATCCGAGGAGTGACGTTTTGTGATTTAACTTAATTATTTATTTTTTGTATCGTTGTTCGTGTACATATTGTTATTGACTAATTTCGTTGTGTACTTATTAATTGTTGTCTGTTGATATATTTATTTATTGTTATAAAAAATAAAGACTTTTGATGCCAAAATCTATCGAACAATTTTATATTTTATTTCAATTTACTTTTTGTGTGAAAAACCAATAATTTTTCAATTGTAAATAACGGAAGTTGAAAATAATTTAACTCTTTTATTTTATTCGGAAGTCGGTTTGTGGTAACGTCTATCCATTTTTAATTTAAATTTTAATTAGTAAATACCAGTATTTCTTAAATTCAATAATGACACTGGTTTCAATGCATTCTGCATGATTGCGGTGTTTGAAAATGATAAAGAATGCATCGAAACACGTGTCACAATAGATTTAAAGAAATAAAGGTATTTACCGAGTGAAATTAAAATGATTTAATGAATATTTCAGCTCTATCTTTGTGATTTTCCATTTTATAGCCTTGTCACCTGCTGTCGTCACGATTTATCGGCAATTTGACATGTGTAATGTTTAAAATACTTACAAAAGGATATAAAAAATGATGTTTTAATGTATTTCCCTGGCATGTGAAATAATTTGGAAATGAATCTTACATGCATTAATGAAGGTTTCTGCTAACTTAGTAATTCCGACCATAGATGGCGCCAACGAGGTTTATTCTGAAGAGAACGTTGTGTGATTATTATACCCATGAGAGTCGAATGGTAAATGTTATGCGGTGTTCAAATCTATGACAAGTCGTAAGCCCTGTAAATACCCAGACTACCATATTCTTATCTCAATACAGTTCTTCATCTCTGATATTAAATCAACGATCTATTCATAAAAATATTTATTTTCTAAAATTTTGTTTTGTATGACTAAATAGCCTTTTCCATATTTGTTTTACCTGACCAGCGACCGGGTTTTGTCGTTACCGACAACATTGGTTGCTTGCAAATAATTTAAAAGTTGAAAAGGCCATTAGTCGTTGTTTTATCCTTATGTGAAATTCAGTTTAAACGAGAAATTTTAGTTGATTACTAATTTTTATATTTATGTGAAACTTTCTCTAACGTCACGCAACTACGTTGCGTGAATTTGAAAAAAAACTTGTTTTTTTAAGGGGATTTGATTTATTTTGCATTTGTTATTTTTGCAAACATCGCTTTCATATGATTTTTAAATTATCTTATCGTCAGTCTATATCTACAGTATAGTGGGTATCGCGTTTAGCTATGTACCATGTCGAAGGTCTAAGGCTGAATGTCAAGGGGGATCAAAATAAACATACATTTTACTATCATATTTATTTAATACTACCCAAACTGGTAAGACTGATCTGATTAGATCTGAAGCGTAAGTCATTATTATATTTTTTAAATATCATAAATTGCACAAATTTGTTGCAGTATCCTTTGCACCATTGGGTGTGGATGAGATTAAGAAGAATCTTCAACCCTTTGACTGAGTTTTAAATAAGATTTTATTTTTTATTTGGAAAAGGGTATGTTGGAAAAAGAAAAAGATAATTAAATAATGCATTAAATGAAGCTATTAAATAACAACATTTTCCAGATTTTACTTTTTTTTTACTACTACTATTTTTTACTGTTAACTTTAAAACTGATTTCAGATACACAAAGGTTTTCCATCTAGTATTTATTTCTAGCCCACAACTTCATTATAATCTACTTCTACCACCGATGCTACGGTAAAATCAGTTTGAGCTATTTCTTTGCCGTACCTGATCATAAGGCAGATCCGCATAAGGCTCTTTTTTACCCGAAGAACTCAAAACTAATTGAGTCTAGGGTCTGTCTGTGCTGAATCCGCCTCTGGTCGCTATGGATTATGGTGCAGTAAGCCCATAATGGTGCGCTGGTTACACTTTGAGCAGGAGAGGAAGTCCTCTGGCCACGCTGGCGGACAATACTGCAACGTATTGTCATCCATTCGTCACACACTAAATATTATTCAATCTACTCTTTATGTTCTTGTCATTCAACTAATCCGCGCTGGTTATTGCGTGTTAATAATATGCCGTGTCAATATCACTTTTTGGATAATGCTACCTTTTTTCTATGGGCTGTTTAGTATTATACGTGCTTCGGCTGTCATTGGTCAATATCACACTTTTTTGAAACGCAGATGAAAATGAAATAGTGTGATATTTACACAAATATTATGATCGCCAATATGACGCCACTTTAATGAGTATGTTATATTCATGTATAGTTTTTAGTTTGAAATATAAGTTATTCGTCTTTTATTTACTTTTGTTTGATATTATATATTATATTCTATACTTATGAGATTATTCTAAGATCATTGTGCAGAGAATCAACAAGCCAATATCCGAAATTGTTAAGGACCTTTGCTGACCAGGTAATCCGCCATTACTATGCATTGAAACTGGTTTTTTCTAGCTTATTCTGCCGTGTTTTGACGGAAGTTCAAGATATTATAAAAAACATTCGTGTGTATCTAATATATGAACAGGTAGATGTTTGCTGAATAACCGGAATATAAAAGTAATTGCTTTTACACATTGAAAGGAGCGATGAGAACGTTTCTAAATGAAACTAGTAACATTTATAATAATATTTAATTGTAACAAACCAAATAAATACTTAAAACGAATTACAGCAACTTATTTTATAGGAAATTTTATATCTAATGGTATTGTCGGGAAGCTTCGAGCTTAAGAGAAGGAGAAGTCCTGGGTCTGGGCGTTGGCCTGGCTGTTGGTGCCCGAAGCGCCCCCGAGACCGGCGTCGAAGGTGGACGTGCCCGCGTTGGCGGAGGCCGCGTTGCCGGAGGCCCCGAAGCCGCCATCGTGCCCCCCGAGGTTAGCGTTGAAGCTCTGCGTCTGCGCGGCGGCGTTAGTGGCGCTGCCGCCGCCGCCCCCGAGCCCGCCACCGAAGGTGCTCGTCCCGGCGTTAGCGGAGGCCGCGTTGCCCGAAGCCCCGAGACCCCCGTGTCCGCCCCCGATGCCGAAGCTCTGGGTGTTGGCCGCCGCCTGAGACTGGCTTCCCGAAGCCCCGAACCCGGGGAACCCTCCGCCTTGGTTGAATGTGCTGGTGGCAGCGTTGGCCGAGGAGCTGCTGCCCTTGATGCCTCCGAAGCCGCCGAACCCGGGGTTGCCGAATCCCTGGTTTCCGAACCCTTGGTTGCCGAAGCCGCCGAACTGTCCGCCGCCGTCACCGCCCGGGAACCCGCCCTGGTAGCCGCCCGGATAGCCTCCCTGGTTGGGGTAGCGGTTCCTCTTGGGGTAGGGAGAGCGCACCTCCCTCACGAGTTCTACTCCCTCTCCATCTCCCTGCACCTCCAACAGCGCGGCGAGCTCATCCTCAGAGATTGGAATAACTGGAAGAAGAAAGAAATAATGTTAGACAACAATTTGGAGTGCATAACGATATAAATTTTAACGAAATTATCAAACATGTTCACAAGGATTTAACTTAAAAGAACAACGTTTTTTTTCAACGTTGAGCATTCCAATTTACTGAAAGTCTTAAGGAACATCTGTGAATATCAGTAGCAGAAACTCAAACAACAAAACTCAATTGGTACTATCGATAAGGAATATGTATAATATTCCACTGATAAATCAGACGGGGCTGTTTTTGCCCTTTGTAGGTAGGTAGTTGTCTCGGAGTGTGTACTTACTCCTGAAGGTGGCGGCGTGCACGGTGACGAGCGCCGCGAGGAAGAAGAGGACCAGCTTCATGTCTGCGATTGTGTGCGCGAGGTGACTAGACCGCTTCTCTGAGTGGTCTGACGTGAGCGCGAACAGCCGCCGGGTCCTTTATACGCGCGCAGCCTGCAGTGCTCGGCCGGCGTGGATTCGCCTCCGCCAACCCCCCCATTAGCGAGAATAGACAAAAAAAAATGAGTCGCGGAACTCAGGACCGTCAGGGGTCGAACACCGTCGCTAAACTTTCACTATTTCGAAACTATTAAACGTACACAACCCCGATTTAGTCACACAACTTTTTAATCTTAACTCATTTTAGAATAGTACCGTTTACCCGATTTCAAAATTTTTTATCGTTTTTTTTATTTATGAAAAGAGAAATATTTATGTTTGTATTATTTACAAAAATACTTCAGTTTCATACTATTTCTTTGAGCCTAAGCGGCTCTATATTAGAAATAGGTATCAAATTATGGTAGAGTGGATTCAAACCGAGAAACTCTGGCTCGAGTGTCCGCGACACTAATCCTTAACTTGAAATTGATCCTTAACTGAGGTTAGTCATCAACTAAATTACAAAAAGAAAAAAAGTACATTTACATGGATGTTTTTTGTAATTGAAGTCTGGACATTACAGGGCTTACGAATACTATTCATTTGAGATGAGTTGAGATGGTTTGGGCATGTGAATCGAATGAGTGAAGAACAAATTTATGAGGCGAATGTGGTTGGTAATAGATGCAAAAGAAACAGAGATCTAAAACGTAGAAACACATAAAAAAACATTTACCACCTCTGGTCAAAATGGATAAATTTGCAATAAAACTACTAAATAATTCCTATATCCATAAAATAATTAAATGATGAAACTATTTATAAAAGAGATATTAATCATGGAAGTGGGTAAATACAAAAAAAAAATCGTGTCATTCGGCCATGCCATTCATGATCGCAAGCCTTATGATAGAGTAATAAGTAACAAATAATTATTATGTAGTATTTCCAACATGATTTTATATCACCAATTAAATGTTTTGTTTGGTGTGTTAAAAAAATGATTGACGTGCGTTTGCTTACAACTCCTTGTTCGTTCACATGTTTTTTTGTTGCCGTTGTAAAATATTATTTGGAATGGCGTAGTTGACGATACCACAGGAGTAGATTAGCCGCAAAATCATCATGAACCATCCGTGAATAACTCATTGAGATCTTTTTGTTTACCAAACACTCGGTTCAACATAGAAAAAGTGAATATATAAATTTAGTCGAGTGGGTTTGCTCAAATTTGAAAGTCGTAATTTAAAATGAAGCTGTTGAGCAAAATTAAGCTGTCAAAATGTATAGAAAAAACGTACACAAAATGATGATACCTATTCACTACTTATCAAGTTTTTTCCCGTAAAAAATAATGCTAAACTGGTTTTTTCGATAAAAAATACATGGAAAACCAACAGCGTTGAATCGTTACTTTAGTCGTAAGAGTAATTCAATTAATGCTTTAGCTGTCTGAGTCAAAATATCAAACTGTAGAATCCTTATTATTCAACAAAATTAACCCTCGATTTATTTTGTTCATTTCGTTTTTAGGGTGTGGTAACTGAAAAGAAACCTACATTTTAATAAAAATTGTAAAACATATTGACATCTCAACATAGATGAAGACAAATATGGAAGTTTGAGTATTTACAAGACTTAAGACCTGTCAAAGACTGGTTAATTAATCACTTAATATACGTGTTACATTCACCATTCTACCCATGATTGATAACCACACTACTCAATTTTTTAGAACTCATATTTCTGTATTTAGCAGAGACCTCTCATTTTGAATGTATGCAAATTCCCCTGTAACTACCCAGACTTCCATATTTTTCTTCATCTATGTTGAGATGTCAATATGAAAATTACTCTCAAGTGGGCAACCTCAGATTTGTAAACAAGGATTTTGACACACTTAAAACAGCACTTACTAACATTAACTTGATAAATACTTGATGAAGATCTTTCGTTTTTGTGTGAAAGAAGTTAGAAGTCTGAGCATCCAATCCCATGACCTGGCATTTGGCTGGCTTAAGTGATGACTTTGTACACTTATGTATCGTTCACCGTTTGGCCCACTTATGAACCTGAGATGCTCAGACTTCCATATTTTTGCATATATTATATATGATAAAAATGATAGATCTTTATCTCTAGTTGAGACACCTTTAATATTGATATATCATCCGTATAGTGAATAATCCAGTGTCAGATAAATCACTGACATCACAATATCAAGTCCTTCCAAAGACTATATAATTTGTTTATTCCTTCTCAAAACTGACGTAACGCCGCCATCTTGGTTTTTCTCTGGCGCACTCTGTTTTATCGACGGAACGCTTTTTAAATAAAAAAAATAAAAGGAATATACATTTCTATATCATGAATATCTAGTAAGACACTCATTTTCATTTTTGTTTTAAACTGAATGTTTCCCTAAAACTAAAGATGTTTTATATTCCATACAGCACCTGATGAGTATAAAATTGTATATATTGTGTGGTTAAAAATATGTGTCTCTGTTTTCCTGCTTGTTATTATGAGGTCATTGGATTAATTCCTATTCGGTCATGACATTAATCGTAACAAAAGATCATTCGAAACGTTGAAGTCAAAATCAGTTTATTATTATATATAACAGTATTAAAAGTTTCTTTAATTTTTCCCTATTTATACAAACTATATTTGAATAAGATCGTTCAGATATGATAACAATGTTAAATGTTTATTTTATCTAAGTTTATGGGGCAAAATATACCAAAATAAGTTTATCTAATCATAATTACCTCAAAAAGCTAGAATATTAATCTAAAAAACTTTTATACAATATAATAAATTTTCTAATAATAATTATGTCTTCATTTTAACAAGTATATAAAAGGTGTATTTAAAAAAAAGGATCATACCTGTGATCTTATCTAATTTGTATGATTTTTTACAGGAATAATTCAAAAACCTCTATTTTTTGAGACTTGTCAGCAGGTAAATAAATACACACACACAAGCACAAAAACACACATACACGCATGCTAGTCTTGTTTAAGATAAACTTAAGATTTACAAAGACTTACGTTCAGATAGTTTAAAAAAATTACATCTAAGTGCCATTCTTAAAGGACTGGGTAGATTGGGCGGCTGTGGCCTATTCATGAGAACATTCTCCCCATCTGCCTTTGTGATGAGAAACAACGGAAAACTCTAAGACGAACTTTCCCTTTATTCGCAAATTAAGATCAGCCTTCCGTTCGACTTCTACAGTACTATTGTGATTTGTAGGTTTTTACGTACTTTACTCAATCTATCGCGAATGCTACTTACAGTAAAAATAAATTAGGGTAATTTAATAGCCCTATCTTCGTAAAATACTACCTCAAGGGCGCTTCAATGTGATTGAATTGGAGAAAAGGAGATAGTGGGAATGATTTAGCAAACAAATGCGTTTTTGGTTTAAAGATCATTTAAATTCCTATGACGCGTCGCTGATTTGATTTCGCTGAAGTACTTATTCAGATCGGATTGATGTTTTTTCTGCTGAAATGTGGGAAATTCATCAATTTGTCTTAAGGTGATGCACAATCGCACGTACGGCTGTCAATCTGAGGCTGAGGATATGATGAGACTGGTTTAATCCGATGGTTGATGATATAAATTGGTTGGAAAAGTCTTGTTTTATTGTAGATTATTAAAATTGTTATTTTATTTGTTTCAATGTTTAATATTCATGTATTATTTTAATAACAAAATGAAAACAAGCTTAATTTCAATGATAATTATCAATAATATACAAAAGTCAAGACGTACTATAGTGAAAAACTTTAATGTTTTTTAACTAAGTATCTTCAGCAAAATGATGGTGTGGTCATGTAAATTAATAATAATGTACATGGTATAGTAACAATATTATCCTTATATCAAGCCAACTGCCTAAATATTCTTTAAGATAAGGATATCTTCATTTTCAGGATATATATGTTAGATCACCTTCCGCCTGAGACTTTTTTGACATATTTTCTAAACTATTTTCTTTTATTATTATATTGTGAATTTTTATTTAAATAAACACAGGAAAACGCAATGAGGGTACATTATTGTAATTTTTGTAATTTATTTATTTATTGTAATTTTTGTAATAAATAAATACGTACATTCAGCAACAAAACGTGGGTTGTTTCGTTTTTGTTGTGTAATATTTTAACTAAATTGAATTTGTCACGTTATTTCCGTCTGTAATCAAAACTGCTACTATAAATGACAGGGGAATCTAGTCACATGGACATGCATTACATTGGTCTGGGGAGGTCGATGAGAAGATGCTAATGATTTTTAAAAATCCTTCAGTTGCAATAGTGATGGTCACGGCCGGTCAAACATCATAGCACATCACGTATCTCAACACTTTATTACTTTAGTTAGTAGAAATTTTAGTAGAAAATTAAAAATAATAAAATAACGCCACATTTTGAGAGTATCCAAAATTTGTTTACAAATATTGGATTTGGTCCACATATGTAAGATTTATTCACATAAAGATTTTTATCGATATCTCAAAGTACGTAAAGAAAATATACGATGTTGGAAAGTTATGCAGAATGCATTAAAACATGTGTCACAATAGATTTTAAGAAATAGTGGTATTTAGCAAGTAAAACTAAAATTTAAAATGAATACATTTTAAATTTTAGTTTTACTTGAATATTTTTTTTTCATTGATTGATTCGGCAGTTACTACAAAGTAACTGCCGAATCAATCAATGAAAAAAAAATATTCACATAGATATATAGAAATGTATTTATTTTATCATTTTAAACGCTGTGTAATGTTCAATATTCTAGCCATAAAATATAAACTTGTATAATGCTTTCAATTTGAAAATTTTTCCTGTAAAACTTCATCGCCTATATTTATGGTTAAAAAATGTATAGAATTTCGCGTTAATGACGTAATTTCGAATATATTCCTATTAGTATTTTGGTACTTCTTTCATCGAGTATTCAACAACCAACAAATTAAATAATTCAGTTTCTATTTATCACTTCTTGTTGTCGTGCACAAAGGCGACAACTTTCATAGTCAGTCGGTTAGAAAATATCACTTGGAAATCCCGATCCTTCAGTGCTCTGTATGCCAAGGTGCTCGTGTTGTATGGGTTGAGTTAAATTAATCTCTGTTTATTTAAATTTTACTCAGTTTTTTCTATTCTATGTAGTTTTTTACTTATATCATGGGTCGGCAAAGCGTGACTCCGGAGCTGCTTGTGGCTCTTTGACTTTTTAAGTGCGGCTTCGGCACAAATATCTGCGGGAAGGCTCTTCAACTCTACGTATTAATGTGAATAATCTTTTTGAAGCATGAACCTTATTGAAAGCATACTGAGAAATCGCATATTGACGAGAATCTGGAAACGTGCTAAAAATAACGACATACAAACTTGACTTCATCAAATTGTCAAAGGACATTATTTGCAATAAGTAGCGTTCTATGGATACCTTACTTTGAAAAGAATTTTTAAATTAATTTATAAAATCCTTAAAATATGTGAAATCAAGTTTTATAGAGTGTACCTACCCGTAATGTGAAAATGGTCTTAAATTATATTGAAGGTATATTAGCATTGCAAAATAATTTGACTCTCAAGAAAAAAAATTAAGGTTCTAATGTTTTTGTCCGCCTCCGTAGTGTAATGGTCAGCACGCTCGGCTACCGTTCTGGAGGTCCCGGGTTCGATTCCCAAGGGGGGTAAAATAAAAATAAGTGATATTTCACTGTCATATTTATTCAATATTACCCTGGACTGGTACCTGAAGCGGAGGGCTGATCACCTTTCCTTCATGTGTAAACGATCAAGATAACACTGCGTTAATATGACGCAGTGCCCTATGCACCATTGGGGTGCGGATAAGGGTTTTATTATTATTATTATTATTAATGTTTATATATTTGGCTCTTTGGCTGACAAGTTTCCCGGCCACTGACTTCAAGGAAAAATGTTCCATATTAATGTTCAATAATTTAAAACAACAAAAAAACACAAAGTAATCTCATGTTCAAACCAGTGACTACACGAGCATATATATTTTCAAACATTTTCGGTTCCAAGAACTAGTTCTCCGAGGAAAGCTGAGTTTTTTGCTTCATCAAATTCGATGATACATAAATCAGTTCCAAACCAAAATTTATCGGATCAAAAGTTGTTCCCTCTACTGCGATTTTTTAGAAATTCAATCATCTTACACATAGTCATTCTGGGTTAAAAAATAAAAATATATCAAGACTTTCAATGCATTATATTTGTAAACAAAACAACAAACTGTGAAGGTCGTTCGGTTGTTTTAGTTTACCAAGGGCGACTTGATTCCACGGATATAAAAATGATAATATACTACATTGCGTTTCTAAGAATATTACCTAAAATGAATGTTTTATTGCGTGCTACTTATGTATGTATGACGTCGATCTTGTCTTGCAGTGATTTTGCCTAAGCAAAGAACAATTAATAGCGCAAAGAAATCAAAGTTCTGACAATACTATTATATTTAAAATGCGTGCATGGTTTTATCAATCCTTATTTTAAATATAATTTTTGTGACGTTTTTAGTGATGTTATCTTTGAAACTGATCACTTTATTTCAAAAACATTGAATCCGTATATATAACTATTTATTTTATGCTTAGATATTATCATAGCGGAATTGTTTTTAACAAAATCGAAAACACTACTTTGTGCATAGCAATATAATAATATGACCAAAATACCCTAGCATTTTTTTCATTACAGAGTCGTTTGTATATCTCTGTCTTTTCCTGTGCGTCTCAAAAGATTTACACATCGAACCCTAAATGATATTTTCAGTATTCTATGTATTGTATGTACAACATACCTCCGAATCATTTTTATTTTGCGATTTTTATACATTTCTGTATTTACGTTTTTAGTAGTCAAAAATAACAACGAAAATATTTATCATATTGATAAGGAAGGCCAAATATAAGATTAGTAACGAAGTTCAAGAGAGTATTTTCATAAGCAAATGTGTGATTAGTATGACTCAGTCATGTTTGTTAGTGATCACAAGAAATCCGTGAACTTGTGAATTCGCAGTAGGCCTTGTGACCAGCGCACAGTGGCCTAGTGCTGGTACCAGTAACTGGTTACTGGTAATGGATCGTGATTTTGTATGTACGTATGTATATTCTCCACTCGACCGTGACAAGTTTGGTCAATAATTATATGAACGAGTAACAAAGGAACTTCGCACACTGCGAATATTGATTGAGAACATAATAGACAGGTTATATGTATGATTAGACAATGTATTTATGTACAATTTTTGTTGTTATTGTACTTAGAAAAGGCGTTAAGTCAATAAGTATAAACAAGTGGAAATTGCAAGTAGATTTTTTCATCAAAAAGTTCTAAAAAATATTACGATAATGAATATATAATATTTATATTAAATAATACAAAAAATGTCTTCCAGATTAGACTCAGTTGATATATGGTATATTGCTCATATATGATTCAAATTAGTGATAAAAACTAAATTTTTTGTGTTTTCAAAGCATTTGTGGTATGGTAATACGTCCACTCCACTCTGTCTTTGCAAACATTCTTCGCCTCTTTCACATTCATGCATCTCCTCATACATACCGGCTGATTATGCCAAATCCTGACACCTTTTCCACGAAATATATCTTCTTGTCTTTAAGATTAAAATACAGTGACTTATTGTTTTTAATATTTTAAGTATGGTTTAAGTTATCTACACTACATTATTAAAGCCTTGACTTAATTAAAAGTGTCATAAAATGAAAATTATAATAGATAGGTTTTTTATTGATTTTCAAGATGTAATTTATTCGACTTATCATTCTTCGCTCGAACAAAGAAGATAAGTAGGTAGTTATCAGGCAGTAGACAATACGTAGGTACCTTGCGAGGGTAAAATTTCCCAATGTAAGATCCATGACCTCTGGTATGACCGTTACAAAAAAACGATAAGCCAAAAAACCAATCGTCAATTTTTATGTCATGTGGCATATCTAGTATGTAAATCTTCTTATTTATTAGAGTCCCGACATTAAACACCTTGGATTGAAATTATAATTCGCTTTTACATAAATAAATTAAAACAAGAAATGTTTTATTTTTAAAATTTGATTTTATGTGTAAAATGAATAAAGATATATATTTTAAAATTGTATTTCAACATAAAGGAAGAAGAATATGGAAGGCTGAATATTTACAGGTCTTACGACCTATCGCAATATTTTTAAGTGATCACTTTATACACGCTTCATATTCTTTATTCTACGCATAATTCAGAAACACATTTACTAAAATTTGGAAATCGTATACATATATCCTTCAATTGTCACTTTTTTTCACATGCGAGTTATCGACACCATCTCTGGTTCAGTTCAGTAAAGAAAAATAGCAGAATGTTCATCAAATGTTGTAAATGAATATATTTGGCCATTCTAGGCATCGATTACAATTAAATTGAATGTTCAAACTAACTAATCCTGTAAATATTATTTTTTAAAGTCTTTTTACTATAAATAAGAGTCGTCATTAACTCAGTGGCTGTACTTTTTCTCGGTTTAAATTTCTTTTCAAGTTAAGGGTTTGATCCTAAATTGAAAAATATATTAGAAACTACAAATACGGAATTGAAAACTGAATTTGTGCACTGATTAGTGTGACTAAATTTAAATTATTGAACCATAAGGTATAATTATGTAAGTGTGAATGAACGATTTATTTTGAATAACTCGGTTAAGTCATTCATATTTTCAATTCGACCGATGTCTACAGAAAATATCAAAGAAGACAGCGTCTCTTTCAGAAGAAAATTTTCATTAATTTTTTTATACAACAATAAATAATCAGGCTTATTTTTAATATTTTGTAGTCTTCTTCTTTATCAACCGTCTTTCCACTGAAAGTAGGCTCTTCTAATTTTCTAGACGTTTTTTTAGTATGTACCTACTAGAAATAGGCGATTGAAACAAATAACGATTCTGTTATTCCTATACTTATTAGTATTACATAACATAGAATAAATCACGCCAATCAGTGCCCAAATTCGGTTAAATAGCCCCTAATATATTTGGTATAAAAAACTTAAGCTGGCAAGAAATATGATCCAAGAAAAAGCAGTAACCCATTAACCATATATCTAGTATGGACCAATTTGAAAAACATTACATGTATCCCAATATTCTTGTTTTGTTACTGTTGAAGTATTTGTGGTGTTAGTCTTATAATGTCCTTGTAGCATAATCTGGGTATACCCAAACCAGATCCAAAAGAACGCGTTTTCCAGATTGTATTTTACGAGTATCTTTATGCATTTTTAACTAAAATTGACGTCATTATGGTTATTAATGTTTGTGCAGTAGACATATCGAGGATTTTATTATCCTTCGGTTCGTGTGCACAATTTATTTAGAAGAACAAATAAAACTGGACAAATATTATCGTGAAATTATAATTTGAAATAATTATTTTAACACTTTCCTTATCATTCAGTAATTATTCAAATTGTGTAATACCACTTTAATAAGCACTAATTTGTGACTACCGGTTTCGGAATAATCATTCCATCATCAGGTCATTTAAATTATTCAAAGTGAACGATAATTGATAAATGGTATGTTGGTTAAAGTGTACTAAAGTTGTTTTCTATTATAAAGTTGTGTTGTATTATAAAATGTGTCACAAAGTATCTGCGAAAAAAATTCAAGAAATGATAAGGAGAGTGTTATATTACCATACCAGAAAGTTAACAATGCTTTTAATATACAGAATAACTTATTTTTACCACTGTTAATGAGTAGTATGGTATATTAATGAATTTCATGTAGAAATTCAAGTTCATTGATTTCAAAAGAATTGGTGATTTCCTTTGCTAGATTGACTTCTTTTTCTTAATTATTTCTGACCTTTTTTCTAATAATCTTGTTTTTCACCCATTTTCCTTGTTGGAAATCATTATAATTATCTTCATATATGGATATGTATATTATATTATATTGTATACAAATGCACAAGCTATGTATTTATAAATAAATAAATGCATGTATCATGCAATATACATGCGTTTAACAATAATACCAAATATAAACAATGTAAATAAATACACAAATATAAAAAATTATACTAATATACAATCTTCGTAAAATATGGAAAATAAAATAAAAATAAAAAACAATATAACTGTGGTATATGAAAAAATGGATAATGTTTTTCAATGGTATTTTAAATATATGATTATACTCGTAGTATTTTATTAAATATTGAAAAATTAAGACAATTGAAACCAACAGTTTGATAAATTCATGTATTTTCAATATTGAGGGAGAGAGAATGACTTAATTTTGGTACGACTATTGTTATTTATTTATTTAACTTTTCGGGTAGAATGTAAACCTCTTGTTATTCGTGTTTTTTTGTTGTTATTTTTTATATCAACATCGAAGTAAGCTGACGTCAGAGGCAATTTCCAGAAACGTGTTTATCTCAGCAACCTACTCGTAATTCAACCTTTTCACCAAATTACATGTTAGTATAAAATGGTTGTATAATTAATGACTGGAATAATTCCAAAAATCTAATAAATTTTCAAGTAAGTATGTACACACACACACATACACACACATGCATATATATATATATATATATATATATATATATATATATATATATATATATATATATATATATATATATATATATATATATATATATATATATATATATATATATATATATATATATATATATATATATGTACATTTACTTCATTAAGTTATAAATAACAAAATAATGTGAATTTTAATAAATCTTTTTCATTCAGTTAAATGTTTTTTTTTTTAATTTCCCACATTTTCAAGTGAATTTCGCAGACAGTTCAAGACTATTTAAAAAAATATATATATACAAATATATATATATATATATATATATATATATATATATATATATATATATATATATATATATATATATATATATATATATATATATATATATATATAATATATATATATATATATATATATATATATATATATATATATATATATATATATATATATTAATTGAATTCGCAGTCACTTTGTAGTGATACCTAATTATTTTTTTTAACTTGGCAATTACCATTATTATTACACGAAAAGTAGTATTTACCTAGTAAAATACAGATTTAGATTTTTTTAAATTGTTCAATTTTCCTAGTATAACTTAAAAGATTTTAATTTGATAATATTAGTAAAATTAAATTAAAAACTTTTTATAACAGCCTATTTTTACATTTGTGTATGTTTTTTTTGTTTGAATTATCTCGTATGTGTTTTTTCACATGTATTAGTTTATATTTAACATACGAGAAAATATACCTATCTGCCTAAATCGCAGAGTGAGTCTATGGAAATAATAATTCCCCAAACAACAGGTTTGTCGGTCAGCGGTGGACGCAGCGCGGTGCGGCGCGGCGCGGTGCGGCGCGGCGCGGTGCGGCGCGGCGCGGTGCGGAGCGGCTCGCAGAGGCGAAAAATCCCCCAATTATTTTATCGATTGCTACGTATGTATTCACAATATGCGAACTCGTTTTACACCAAAAGGTGTGCCATTAAAATACCCAGACTCATTATAATAATTTTACTATTTTTACCTTAAACATTTTTTGATTTTATGTTGAAGGTGTCAGTGGCGTGATGTCATTATCGATTAGAAATAATGAAGTTTTCATCATATTGCAAATTTGATGATAAGATGTGCAATTGATTTTATTAGTTTTTTAAAGGGTTATAATTTTACTATTATTTATTCTTTCAGACGCTGGATTATTCATCCTACGGATGATATATCAATGTTATAGGTGTCTTAATATGGAGTTGACAAAAGACGGATGAAAAAAGACTAAATAAAGTCGAAATGCGAACTCATTTGTGGCAAAAAGATATATGATAGATGTTCAAATGGTGTAATAAAGAAAGAATGAAAGAATAAAGCCCTATTGTAAGCCCTGCCCAGACTTCCATTTTCATCTTCATCTATGTTGAGATGTCAAAAAAAGTGAAAAAAAACCTATGTACGTTCTCGTCATATACGAGTATTATCTCGTATTATATTCCTTTTTTGGGATAAAATTAATCGTATTAGTCTTTTTTAACGAAAGACATATAAACGTACTTTGTAAAAAAGTATAATTGAATTATTTAAAAAAATACTGGATAGTTTTTTTTAAATTCAATTCAGGATATCAAAAAGTAAGTTACATTATTGTATATTGTAACATCAAATTGATTTCAAAAATACTTAAAATATCAACGGTGACAACAATTATTGTCGTAGCTCCCTTGCACAATGTACTGGGTAGTAAGTATTATACATGAGTGGGATGTACAAAATTTAAAATTACTGTAACGCATTGTTAAATGAAGATATTAAATTAATTTTCAATGTGTTATTTTGAAATCTTGAACGAAACATTTAAAAGGAAGTCCAGTGGATGTAAGTATTGTTTTTTTATAAAATCACCAAGTGAATGGTAAAATTGTTATAACTTTAAATCATATACCTGTCAGAAATAATTTAAAGTTGCTTTCACATTTTTTGTCATGAGGAAAATTAAGATATAAATTTTATTGATAATTTTGTTGATTCCTGTAATATGAATGACGATAGAATAAGCAACTTTTTGTCATGTTTATACATTTTAAAGTAGTTTAATACTTGGAACATGATTTAAATATTATTAGTGCTGTTAATAAGTCATCTAAATTTGAGTTGTTGTTCTAAGAAAATATTTATAATACTTCACCGATGAGATGTGATAAAAAAATAACAAAATAAAAACACTTTTATTAATATATATTACATTTTGTAAATATAAAGCATTTTTTGACATCTCAACATAGATTAAAAATAATATAGAACTATGGGTATTTACAGGGCTTATGACTGTATGATCACTTTACAGACGTTCAACATTCACCATTCTACCCATGATTGACAACCACACTACCAAAAATTTTGGAACAACTACATATGCATATCATTAATCTCATGACACTATACATGTGAGTTCACTAGATCCATCCGTGTTGGATTGAGAAAGCTTTAATTTAGCTTTTACGTGACCCCTTTTAATCCAAAATCTTAACCGGATTTTTTTACACACTGGGAAACGCCTGAAAACATAATATTACATTTTGTATGCAGCTTATAATATCTTTTACATATTTTAGTAAAAGATATTATACTGTACAAAATTAAGGACACAATATAGTATTTTAATAATGAAAAATAAATGCCCTATATGTTTTTTCATTATTCACGAAACTCAATTTTTTGCAAAATGTGAGTTTTGTTTCTCATGTTCGTTATAACATATGTAAATAATAACTCATATATTTTCTCTTTTGTACACACTGCGTTGTAAACTACTTGAACTTACTTACCTACACATAAAATACTTAACACTCACTTAAAAATGTTTTATTTTATAATATAGTATTGACTTAAGATCATCGTGAGTACAGTACATATTTAATAAAGTAAAAAGTTATAAAATCGGCGCCATCTATAAGTGGTACCTCAAAGCTCTGGATAATATGGCGAAAAACTTATTTTCTTTATAGATGCTAGAAGCCCGTCAACTTTTCCTGATAGTCACAATAGTTTTTTTGCTGCTTTTCAGAGAGGTCGCTTTACGTGATCGCGACTATTTTTGTAAAATAATATTTCAAATGCGTATATTTTTATTCACGAGTGAAGGATTTAATTGATTCATTTTCTGAAAGTTAGCAATTTCTTTCAGTGCAGTACTCAAATAATATCAACGCGCGGTAAATTTGTCTCTTCAAACCCGCTTTTTTCTCCGCATTACACTTTGTTTAAAGAACATTTAATATTTTCTGTGTATTATTCATAGTTTATACTGTCTGTTGCCAGACTTCAAGTGTATTGAAATTTTAATGAAAATAACGCACCAATTAATGCAGTGCAGATGTGAAAAGGATAAAAACAATAAATTGCAGGCAGAGGAAGGCTGAATATAACGAATCAAAGCTTTATTAGCAAAATATGTTTGGAATTTGACTATTTACATTTTAACAATGTATTATTTAATCAGACACTGGATTATTTACCCCACATTTGAAAAATATATCAATATTAAAGGTGTCTTACCTTAAGATGAAATATCTATCGTTTATATATATGGAAGAAGATGGAGTAAGCTATATTTACAATAATTCACAAATTTCTCAAGTGTTGTGGCCATAATCAGTAATAACCTATTGATTAACAACCCACACGTGAAAGGAATTCAATACCATTGCAGATATACAAGTTTAAAAAATTAATACAATTTGGATATTCAATACTGCGCAGAATGGTGAACGTTACACAAGTGTATAAAGTGATCGCTTAAGCCAGCTAAATGTTAGATCATAAGCCCTGGAATGCTCAGGCTTCCATCTTCTTTCATATAAAAGAGACAAATGATTCAGCTTATGTTGGGATGTCTATTTAATAAAATGTTGCATATAACATTTTATTGAATCTCCGAAACCGGAGATGTTTGCGGAGGTCTCAGGAACCGGAGCTTATTTGCAAGAGTTTCACGAACCGGAGCCTTGCGTGGATCCGGTTTCTCTCGCCCTGTAACAAGTACCATCTCCTTCAAGTCGCCCGACATGTTCCGAGTGTTTGCAAATGTAAAAGCCGTGCTAATGTTTGCTCATGTTTCAGCCTTCACGGGCTGGAGATGAGTTGCCGAGCGATGTTGGGAGGAGGTATGCGGGATGTTTGATGAACTAATTAGCGACTTCTCTGCGCGGAAAGGATGTACATACAAGTACAATGTACCTGTACTTACATAAACGTCAATATCGTTTTATATATTTGCGCTAAGTTTACCTACTATATGGTGTGGATGCAAATATCAAAAATTCTTATGCTACATCTCTAGAAACTTAAAATACAGTATAGATACAATTTTTGTCCGCCTCCGTAGTGTAATAGTCAGCACGCTCGGCTACCATTCTGGAGGTCCTGGGTTCGATTCCCAGGGGGGTCAAATGAATATAAGTGATTTTTTCACTCTAATATTTATTTAATATTACCCTGGACTGGTACCTGAAGCGGAGGGCTGATCACCTTTCCTTCGTGTGCTAACGATCATGATAACACTGTGTTTATATAATGCAGTGCCCTATGCACCATAGGGGTGCGGATAAGGGTTTGAAAAGTAGATACAATACATGATATTACTTACTATACATGTATTTCATTAATTTTAATCCGATTGTATGTTTACAAAACAGTGATAAGTTAATGGATATACCATAGAGAGGCTGATGTGGTTGGAGTCAACCTCACCATAAAACTATTTGTGGAGCACAGAGTGCCGTGTTGCGATTTCCAGTGCGTTGATTTTCTCACAAAGTCTCTCTAGAATTTTCGATGTTATTTGTTTTACAATATTTTCGTATTTATTTTTATTTTTATTTTTAATTTTATTGTATTGTATAATACTATATAGTTATAAACAAAATATGGCTGACTAAGTATTGTATCCATTGCTTAGTCAAGCTGGAACAAAAATTAGCTTTTTGTATTTCATTGAAATTCCAAAGTGAATTTAGAACAATAAAATTTTTAAATAAAATAAAATAAAGTTTTTCATTCACATATGTATATGAATAAGATGGAAGATTTAAAATGATTTTATTAATTTGAAATGATGCAATACATGATCATTTGTCAGTCAAATATCTCTTCAAGTCTCCGAGCTATGGTACGTGTTAGTTATCCCAATCACTCTCAGTAACGACACGTTTTGTTGTTGTGGAAGAATGTCGTATAAGTTCCTAATCGAATAATATCATTATACTCATATGCATAATTTAAGTAGATAATAAGAAATTGGTTAATACGCCTTGCCGACCTTGAAGTATGTGGAAAAGTTGTTATCAGAGAAGGCCACTTTACATACATATATGTATAATACATTACTGATGAGACTCTAATAGACATATTATCTCCAATTCGCCACGCCTAAAAATCTGTTATTTAATATTGAGGATATTAATAATTATATTATTTACAAGCTTTTACTTGGACCAGCTCTTTTTACTTGAACCAGCCAGTAATTATTTTTCGAAACCTTATCCGCACCCCAATGGTGCATAGGGCACTGTATCATATAAACGCATTGCTATCTTGATCATTAACACATGAAGGAAAGGTGATCAGCCCTCCGCTTCATTTACCAGCCCAAGGTAATATTGAATAAATATATGAGTGAAAAAACAATTATATTTACTTGACCCCCCCTGGGAATCGAACCCGGGACCTCTAGAACGGTACCTCTAGAGCCTATGATAGGTCATAAAAATATTCAGATTTCCATATTCCCTTTCATGTATGTTAAGATGATGAAATGTAAAAATACCTAATGTAAAAATAAGTGGAGTTTACCCAGATTTGTGAACAAGGATTTGAACACACCCAACATGTAATAATAATAATAACTCTTTATTCCAGCTTGACTAAGTGGTGGGTGCAATACTTAGTCAGCCATATTTGTTTTACAACATTTTTTTATAAAACGAAATCAAATTTACAATAATAAAGAAATAAAAAATAAAGAAAAACAATTAAAAATAAAGTATTTTTTTTAATTCAAATATATGTACATAGTGCAAAAGTGATATTTTTCTAAACAAAGACAAACTGACTATTTTTTAATCAACTACCTTCTTAGGCTTTTCATTATGACAGATATTAATTCATTTTAACCATTGTAATTTACTTGATGTTAAAGGGCTTGTCTTGAGTATTCATACAGAAAATGTACTTTACTTTCATGTTCTTATTTCAAATTCGTCTCACATTTAATTCGGATTACCATCAAACGTCACAACACGTAAAAAAATCTTATTGGAGATAATTCAGATTTGTGAATAAGTATTCGGACACACTCAAAATGTTGTAAATAAATTAATTAGTCAAATTATAAGCTAAAATAAATTAAAAATCATGTTTTCTAGCGTTTTTCAATTATATGAATATAATCCAGGATTTGAACATCACATACAAATGGAAATAGTCTCTTAATAAAAGTATTCCTCATCCCACCATAGACGGCTCTTGTGAACTCGCGTATACTGTGTTACGAGTTTGATCAATATATCTTGAAGTTTAAAAAAAAGAGCAGTGTATTTATTAATCATTGGTGAATGTTCTACGTGTGTAAAGTGATCACTTAACCAAACCTATGACGGTCTAATGACAGAGCTTATGCCCTATAAATGCCCAGAATTATTATTCTTTATCTATGTTGAGATGTCCAACAATAATGTAAACGTCCAACGGTTAACCATTACAATTACACCCGAGTAAAAATAAAACACCCATTATTTTTATGGCATTTTAATGGTCCATAACTTGGTTACATCACCAAGAGCGAAATATTTCAAAGGCGGTTTGATGTTCCACTACTTTGTCCAAAGATCGTTCTTGAACGAAATATGCAAATTTATTTCGCATTTTTAAATTCTTTTTTAAAAGAAGGATGTGAGAATATTTTGTTCAAACAAGTTGTCCTTTCTGAAGCTTTTTATAAATTTGTATTCATCCTGCATCGTAAATATTCATAAGATATTAATAATAGGTATATTAATTTTATTTGGTCTCACCGTAATATATATATATATATATATATATATATATATATATGTATATATATATATATATATATATATATATATATATATATATATATATATATATATATATATATATATATATATATAACATCTGAATATGCCTAAGGTAGATATTTGGATTATTCATTACATGATTTTAAAAAAATACAGTAGTGCACTCTATACCTTCTGTCACCTTTGATATTGAGGGAACGCAAAAAAGATCAAATTATCAGGGAATATAGAAAAACACGGATTTACAGTATAATAAACAACACCAAAATAACTGAATGTGTTTTTCTCTATATGAAAAACATTAAAATAAACAGCAAATAAGCTGTAATTATTTTTGAAAACGAGTAATACGATAATTTGATATGCAAAATAAAAATTGACAGTAGCCTGAAGAACCATAGCGATTGCCTGGTTCACAATATGTTCGGGTTCTCTGCGTCCTATGTATGTGCCCATATCATTTAAATTTCCTTTCCTCTACCTTAATTTTGATGCCTGTTACACACAGGCTGTTTATTTTGTCTCTGGGGGACACTCCAGCTGACCATCCAAGCATTCGCATTTCAGCAGTTTCTGGATACCTAGAGTAGGTGTTATACATCGTCCAGCATCCAGAGTCATAGAGGATTGCGGGTCTGATAATTATTTGGTAGACTTTCCAATTAAACTTAGTTGGAATGTATAAACACATTGAGGCTTTTAATAATATGTCCTTATACGAGTATTAAATAAATTAAAAGTATCTCCTGATTTTTAATTTAAATAAACTCGTTTCGTGTGATATAAAAATAAGTAAAATAACTCTATCATCTATTTTTATGAGAGTTTTGCAGGTGTTAATCAAGTTATTAGTATTTACAATAGCTTGAATTTGATAATGATATGCAAATATTTGACCAAAAACTAAAAAATCTAAAAATAGTTTTTTCAATTAAATTATTTTGTGTACCTATGCGCATAAATATACCACTCAATGATTATGCATGATATTATCAAAAATAAATACAATAATTATGAAAATATTAATGGATTTTGTATATTGCATCCTTAAACTAGTTTTTATTATTCGACAAATTTTATACGTCATTTTATACGACATTAAATTAATATTTTTATATGTAATTAATATTTGAAGCACCAACTTTGTGATTTTCCATTTTACGATAAGTTTATAATTTTAAATATTACTTATTAATCTTAAGGAAAAAACTATTTGCTTCTAAATCGGTCCATATAATAATAAAGTTGTAAGATATCAAGTGATTTAAAGATTTACTCACAGAATAACTATTCTGTAAATAACAATATTTTTGCATAAATTTTTTATTAAACCTGACATGATCAAGTATTTCAAATACTCGAAAGTGATCAGATCAGGAATTTAAATTGAAGAAGCAAAGATTGTTTGCAAAAACTGATTTTTGTGGCGTTATATTCTCTCTGACTACCCCTGCGGGAAGCGGTGTAATGGTTATTTAGTATTTTTTCATCAGAGCATATTATTCAGTTTACTTTGATTTATTCCAGTCAAGTCAGTTAATCAAGTTTATTTTGATAAAATGGAGAGCGTCTGCTATTTTACCTTTCCTCTGTTCTTCATAATTTGTTACGGTTTATTTTTATATTTAATAAATAAAAAGAAAATGAACGGTAGATGGCACAGGTTTTTATTAATTAACAATTAAGATTACAAGACTTTCATTCGGCAAACTCCGACTGCGCGGCTCGGGAGTGCTCGGGTGTGCTCGGGTGTGCTGGGTGCTCAGCGCGCAGGGTGCAGGGTGTAGTATCACAGTCGGGGCTGCGCGCTGAGCACTGGTCGCGTGCGATTCCATCTCGCACCAATTACAGCAGGTTAACAGTACGCGCACAACACGCTTCATAAATAATATTCATTAACACAATACTCAACAGTGAAACACTTGGCTTCATTGCGATATCATTCTTCTATTCTCGTTCTAGAACTACCACCTGGAATCAAAACAAAGGCGTTAATATTCTGCTAAAAGTAAACGAGACAATAGAATAAAATAAAGTAAGGTGAAGATGATGAGCTTACTTGCTGTATCCAGGGGGACCATAAGTCTCAGCTGGTACTCCGTAGCTGGTTGATGGAGCACTATAGCTGTACCCGGAAGAGCCGTGGGAATCGAAGCTGGAAGGAGCTTCGTAGCTTACTGATGGGGCACCGTATGAGTGAGAAGGAGCATAGCTGGGGCCAGATGAATAAATGGGGCCGGATGAGTAGCTGGGGCCGGATGAGTAACTATGGCCGGAAGAGTAACTGGGACCAGATGAGAAACTGGGTCCAGATTCAATGTATCCACCGCTGAATCCACCATGTCCGCCGCTATATCCACCGTGTCCACCGCTGTAACCACCGTGTCCACCGCTGTATCCGCCGCCATATCCGCCGCCATAACCGCCGCCGTATCCACCGCCACCGTATCCACCGCCATGCCCTTCATAATGACCCGATGAGGGAATGCTGTGGATGACGTAGGATGGACCAGACACGATGAGGGAACCACCATGACCACCTCCATATCCGCCTCCATATCCGCCTCCGTATCCGCCATCATATCCGCCGCCATATCCGCCGCCATGTCCACCCCCATATCCGCCCCCATATCCACCGCCGCCTCCACCGAAACCGCCAAAGCCACCGCCTCCTTTCTTGAGAAGACTTCCTAAAATAACTCCTTTCTTGACTCTGAAAAAGGGAATCATTGATTATTGGACAGATAATAAAAATAAAGTATTTCCACATACTTATATGACAAACGAGCTTTAATTTTTTGTTAAACATACCCAATCAATCCTCCGACAAGACCTCCCTTGATGAGAGCGAGTTTAGCGAGTTTCAGCTTCAGGAGTGTTCTCTTGTTTCTTACTAGAGGGGTCTGTTCATCGGTCGCTTCCACTGCCTCGGGAGCCTGTTCAAAATGATCAACCATGATACATGTGGGTTTCAGGTGGATATTTGAGGATGTTTCAATAAAAACTTGGAAATATCTCACCACAGCTTCAGTCTCCGCGGCGGGGTCTAAGGAGAGGGATGACGCGGGAAGTTCAGCTGCCAAGCTCAGCGCTAGAAGCGCTAAGCTCACCACGAATATCTTGGCTACCATGGTGATGACTGAAAAGAAATAAAGTTACAAAATGTCAAAGGGCCTTTTGAACCGACAATCAGAACGATGGATGTGAAATGCCTTAAGTGGCAATTATCACCGTAATTTTGTAAACGTTCGTTAACTTTATTCTTCGAATACTCGCTTTATTGAGCACGTGTGAGGTTTGCATAACGCGGGTTTAACGAGAGTCAAGGGGAACGAGAGTATGTCGTGGTATTGTGGCAAGCCGCCGGCTATCGAGGAAGATGTTTATTCGATGCATTATCTTCGATCAGTATTTCATTGCCCAATGATGATATTTTCTATCAAAGATTGCCCTTGTCCTACTAAACATAAGTGTAGCTAGTATACATGCGCGGGATACTTTAGAGAGTTACATATTTTAATGATGTTTTTTTTACAAATACTTGAATAACAAGAGAAAATGGTTGATTGCTTCTTGAAGATTATAAGTTGGTGAATTGACAAGTTTATTGGTTCATTAACCAATTACGTATTGATCTACCGCCTTACCGTTTTGCTGTATAATTCATTTTGCCGAAGAACAGTATGACGTATGAATTAATTACTTGATGAAATTTATATGTATTGGTGATTCTATTCTATCTCAAATTTCTTCCTACCATTTTACTATTATTTTAATTTTACTCAACCTTTCTACCGTTTATTTATTTATATGTAAACTTTAATTTTCTTAATTTTTTACGATTCACTTGTTTTTCGATCTATTTTTCTGATTTTTTTAACTATTAAAGTTAACTTCATGCTCTGTTGTATATTGTATTATATTATTGTAATTGCCCACGTAAAGGCTATATATACCATATTTGGAATTTTTCGTTCTTTTCTTTGAAATAAATATAAAAATAATAAAATTTAAAAAAAAAACATGAAACAATACAGTATATACTTCCTACAAGTTACATGCATATTTTTTAAATTGAGCTAAAAGTTGGTAATTAAGATAACAGCAAAAACCAAGTGAAATTTAATTTATGTAAGTTCTTTCATTTAGTTAGTATATGTACATTGTCAATACTACAAACGTATATTCTAATTCAGATCAAACAAAAATGTACAATATGGAGAAACAAAAGAACCTTATTTGAGAAAGAAAACAAGAGAATTCTGAAGAAATTAGAGTAAAAGTGACATAACGAAGCCTGATACAATAAACCAAAACTGTTTGCAGAAACTGAAGTATGTATTATTATGGATTGTGGAGTGCGTCTGACTCAATTAGTATGCGGAGTGAGAAGTATTTTGTCACCAGACAAGAGCAGAATGTGTCACCCGTCACCAGTTACTTGTCACCAAGTAGAACGTTCAACACGAAGGAACGATCCATTGTGTCCATGTAAAATTCGTACATGATGAAGCGGAACTGTATTCTCATTAATTCTTCATCGTAAAGAGACATAAAAATGATAAATAATTTATTACTTTATATGGGTATTATATTTTTACCATAATCGTCTTAATAAATTATGTAAAACTGCGTAAAATATTTTAAATGCAATCAAAATGGCATATTAAACGAGCGCTCTTTTTAAATTTTAAATCATATTTAGTAGTAATGAAAAATATACTTAATTTTGTATTTTTAAAGCATTGTTTACTTTGTGGTATGGTAACACTCTCTTTTAGTTTTTAAGTAATATTAATTACACAAAGAAAATGATGCATGATGGAGAGTGTTAAAAAAATTATGGTTATAATACCTTTAGTTATTTGACCGGTAAAAAGTTATTTAATAAGTTAAATATTACCATAGTATAATAAATCAATAACTCTTTATTTTTTTCCATTTTTATTTAATAAGACCAGTTACCGGATTCGTTACCGGCATCATTAGAATGGTCATGTCAGTAACAATGAAGACCGGTCAATGGTCAGATTAAATAAAAGTGGGAAAAACTTTTTAGTTGTTTTATTGTGTAAAATGTAGTTTCACTATGAAACGTCAGTGCAAAATTTAAATCTAATTAAACAATAGTGTTTTGTTTAATGGTCTGTATAATGTTTTTGACTGTGACCATTTTATGAAAATGCAATACTGTTGTGTTTTAAAATCTTTAGGTATTACAACTTATTATAATTATACCAATTAACGAGCAAATGGAAATATTTTTTTAATTTGTCTTATACTCCTACTTGAAAATTTAAAACCAAATCAAAATCATTTTTAAACAAGGCATAATAATATGAATAATAAAAATATATACATGCATATCAAACTTTACTTTTCTTTATATTTTAAATAAAACAAAGGTTTTCTAATTAATAAAAATGAAAACCTTAATAGGATGTATGGATTTATACATTTTGGAAATGAATCATTGAAATGAATCAAATTCAATGCAAGAACTAGTTTTTTTAAACTCGGTTAGTAGTTGCTAGGGGGCCGGATAAATGCCAAATTAGACAACACTTTATGTATACAAATGGGGAAATTATAAAGCTGCTTTAAAATCGGAAATAAAATTGAAAAATAAATTGAAAAATAATAAAATATGAATGTTTCAAAACACTTCACATATTCACCGATGAGAAGGGATGGAAAATTATTGAACATATAATATACAGGTTTTATTAAGGGTTAAGTACGTACTGTGTATGAATTCCTTCCGCAGCGTCTCACTGTCACCAACTGGTGGTTAGACGAATGCCTTTCCTTTTTTATACGTCGCCATTTTTTCAAATGTGAATTTCGCTAGACCTCCCCCTTCCCCCCTCCACTCAGGGCCACTAAACTTAGCCCCATCTTGTATCCATCACCCAACTCCCCCCCCTACTCTGCGCATGTGTCAATCATTATCTTCCTAGTGTCAGTTACTTTTTGGGTATACCGTATATTCGTTTATTTATTTATTTTTCATCGTACACATAATTACAATTTACAATATTGGCCCTAACTTAATTTTTTCGTTCCGAGAGCACATTTTATAATACTAAATTACTGTATAATTCATTATATTTTTGACATCTCAACATAAGAATATGGAAGACTGGGCATTTACGGAGCTTACGACCGTCATAGGCTGGTTAAGTGATCACTTAACAGCAGCAACATTCACCATTCTACTCATGATTAACAACCACACTACTCAAAATTTTAGAACTCCTAGATATGTGGTCAATCTCATAAGCCCTCTGAATACCCAGACTTCTTTTACCAAATTCTTCTTCATCAATGTTGAAATGTTAGAAAAAAAATCCAGATTTATGAATAAGTATTCGTCCGCCTCCGTAGTGTAATGGTCAGCGAGGTCGGCTACTGTTTTTTACGTCCCGGGTTCGATTCCCACGTGGGAGGGTCAAATAAATGTAAATGATTTTTTCACTCTTATATTTATTTAATATTACCCTGGACTGGTTGGTACCTTAAGCGGAGGGCGATCACCTTTCCTTCATGTGTTAACGATCAAAATAACATTGCCTTAATATGATGCAGTACCCTATGAACTATAGGGGTGCGGATAAGGGTTTAAAAAAATCTCAAAATGTTGTGAACATTGAATCGTTATACATTTAAAACAATTCTTTTTTTCGAAATGTTCATAAAATTTTAATTAAAATTACCCAATATTCTCTCCATGTGATGGTGTCAATCGTCGATTACTACAGTTCATTAATGAACACTTGACAACAGCCAAAAGCGAGTGAAATGTCATGATCCTTTCTCGATATCAATGACAAATTAAATCATTGAAATCAATTCACAAGAGATATTGAAACCTACTTAATTACGATCTTTGCTAGTAACACCTGACTATTAGTAAATATTCGTCAATATTTCTTAATTCAATTTATCCTTTTAACTCCGACTTAAGAGCTGCAGTATTTTATGCAAATGTATGTACTTATACACATGGTATACCCATATTCAGAAATCCTTTTAATATTTGACCATGTAAAAAAATTCCGTGTTAAATACAACTTACGATAGTCAAATAACTTACCTTAATTTGTTTCAATTTAAAAAAAATATTAAATTATTTATTTAAAAAAAAAAACTGATCTAAGAAGCTTCTTCTTTTAAACTTAAAATTCATATAGTACATACTTAACACATTTATTGACTTTTTTCATTTTCATCTTTTCGATTTTTTGTTTTCTGTTAAAATGAAATATTTGTAATTTATATAAACAATTTTAATATATAATATATTGTGTTCTTTTCAGTGCCCTTTAAAATAACCTAAAATAAAATGTATACCTACACACAGGTCATGCCTTTGTGGGATGTTTTTTTGTACATATATATTATAATATTTTGTAAATGGAAAAAAAACTTAATGCTTAAACTATCCTTACATATGCATTTAATACTCACTCTTACATAATACAAGAAAGCACCTCCCAGCAAAGCAAACAAATCACAATAGACACACTTTATGGAAACGTACATACCATACAACTACAAGACAACACAGGAACACTTCAAACAAAATCTAACACATACCTCTTTTGATCTAAAGAACTTGATTATTTTGCAAAAAAATATGTTACTTTCTTCCATTATCGATAAAAATGCTTTTAAAATACAAAATACAAATGAAATAAAAAACTAATTTTATCAAAAACTATCAACTAACTTTTGATGTTTTTGGAATTTTAAAAATAAATAAATAATAATATTTGTCAAAAAATATAACCAGGGGATTTCCCCGATTTTATATGACATGATTAGGCATAACATATTCAATAAGAAGGATATTAGCTTCCTTGACAGACAGGCGAATGATCATACAATTCAAATTTAGCGTCCCAAGTGCATTAATTATCATAATGTTATATTATATATTCATAAACCCATTCATGACTTCACGTGTATATTTGGTCATACTTAATTTGAAAGCACATTTAGAATAATCAAAGAGTTCGTTAGATGATCACTCATTCTTTTATTTCTGTGTAAATGATCCTTTACTATTTGCAAGTATCTGAAGATAGATTATATTCTTGAAGGATGTAAAGCCATCGAAAGAAAGGAAGAATCAGAAACTATAATAATAAGTCGTTTAAAAAAAACAACCTTAGCCGATTTATGAGGAGATGCATGAATGTCTTCCACATTCTTGCATCTCCCCGCCGATTATTACGATTCCTGATCCAAATATTTGAAATACTTGATCATGACCAGTTTTCCTCTGCTTCGATTAACAACCACATTCGCCTCGTACTTTATTGGTTTTACTATTCTTTCTTCACTCGTTCGTATCTCTCTTCACATATATATCACCATCGGAACATATATCTAAACAACGTTTTGCAGCACATTTGTTTAAGAGAACGAATTTTTACTGCATTCAGTTTACTTTCATCCTTCTTTTTTTATATTTATTTATTATTTTATTTTTATTTTAAGCCAAAAATAAATAATTATTTATATTGGTGACATGACAATGCATCTTACCTATATTTTTTTGGCGTGTCACCTCTGGGACGAGTGTCATACGTTACCTATCACTGTCTTAGACGGTTTATTTCGTGAGAGGAAGAAATTTTCTGCGACTTTAATGCTTTCATTTATTCAATTACTTAGAGTGTTTGTATTTTCATATATTCTACGGTAATAAATAGTGTAAACATTATAAAATTAAATTAATTACAAGAAGACAAGGTGATCGGTCTGCGCTTCAGGGCCAGTGCATAGTAATAATGCAAATATTATTTTATATTGACACAACAAGGAACCTGGGTTTATGGTGTCTTCTAAAAGATGTCCAAGATTCTTAAATTTGAAAATTACTTTTTAACATTAAGGCGGGATAATCAATAGCCCGCAACTTAATTTTCATTAAACCCAGGACTAGGTGACATTAAACGTTATTAAATTTGTACTTAAAACACCATGTTTGAATTGAAAATTTAAGTTTTTCTTCGAAATAAATACACAGTTTTGAAAAGAAGAGTTATTGGAAAGTAGGGATTGAAAAAATATGAGCATTATAATCAACGGAAATCTTTGGTGTTTCTTTTGAGCAAAGGAGTTTTGGGGATTAAGGTCACATTAAAGTAAATTTCATTTTAAAAATGTAAAAGATAAAATAATAAAAATTAATAGTAGTTTGAGAAAAAATATGTTTATGGTGGGGCATTCTATTTTTTTAAAGCTTATCCGCACCCAATGTTGCATAGGCCACTGCATCGTAGCGACGCAGTGTTATCTTGATCGTTAATTGCATGAAAGAAAGGTGATCAGCCCTGGTCTTTTCGTACCAGTCTGTGATATCAAATATTAAATAAATATTAGAGTGATATCAAACATAAAGCTTCGGTGATATAAAATAAATAAATAAGAGTGATGATATCAAATATACAGCTTCGGTGACATTAAACAAATATGAAAGTGAAAATCACCCATATTTGTTTTGACTCCACTGGGAATCGAACCGTGCACCTCCAACACGGTAGTCACTACACAATGGAGGCGGACAAAAGATTATACATTTACCAAGACGATTTTTTTACGATTAGCGAGTGGTATAAATATCGAATTGCGGAGATCCACTATATTGTTAAGTAAACATGTGAAGTTGTTTAAGTTCAGTCAAACCTGAATTATCTAGGCTATCATGTTCATGCGTTAGTGAAATATTGCCTTCGGAAGAATGCCCACTGAATCACTTGAACCTTCACATTTAAAAAGGTTTTATAGGAAATCAATGCAAAGTGCGGCGTACTGTGTTCATTCATGAAAACTGCTCTACGCTCTCGTACTATTATAATAGTAAGTAGGTTCCACAAGACAGGTATAACCAACGCATGGATGGAGGAAATCATTGCGCCAGAGGAATTTCGGTTCAAATGTATTACATGAATATAATACATGCGACAAAGGAAACTGCGTGGAGCCGGAAGCTGGGTTTTCTAACGGGGTGCGGCCTTGGGCCATACTAATCCAAATCAAGCTTGCGAAACAACCTCATCATTGTTAAAATTTGGGGATATCTAACGGATATTTAAATACAACGTAGTTTATTAATATACCGCAGAGATATTCCAACCATTAATTATAATAATAAAATTTTATTATAAAAATATTTTTAATATCATACAATACTTAAATTCACTCAAATTAAATTAATTTCTCAATAAAATTATATCAAATCATGGTTATCAACTCCTGCCTTGTTTTATATATAACATAACAATTTGTATAGCCTCCCACCAGTCTGATGATGTCGGTAACGACGAAACCCGGTCGCTGGTCAAATAAAAATTAAGTGGAAAAGCTAAAAATATTGGTTTTAATCTAATAATATATTAAAAATGCAATTCCATCATGAAGTGTCAGTGGATAATATAAAACATTTTTTAAAATTATAAAATCTATCTTCAAACGTTATCGTAAAAATGTGTCACGATTCAACATAAGATTATGTTCAAGTATACTTATAATAATAGGTACCTACATTACATAAAGCATATCATGTATGTAAAGTGCCAAATTTGCATACTCAAGGTGAGAAAGAGTCAAATACGTACATGAGACAAAGAAAACTTTTAATCTCGCTATGTTTCCTGCTCTGTATCGTTATGTTTATTGTTTGTGACTGCATTACTAATTTTTCAACTCTATTGTTGTAACATAAAAAAATACGGAATAAAGCATAAGGAAACTTCTCGCTGATGTTCACGAAAAATGAGACCTAACCTTTCTTAAGTATATCTATACTAAGAATTTACATATATTATGTAAATTAGTTTTGGAAATCTCAACAAGGATGAAGAAGAATATGGAAGTCTGGGCATTTACGGGGGTTACGACCATCAAAGGCTGGTGATCACTGTGTAACATTCACCAATTCCACCCATGATTTACAACCACACTACTTAAATTCTTAGAACTTCTATATTTATTGTTCAAATTTGAAACATAGTTCTTGAATCACTAGAATTTTACTAGAGTGTGATACCTATGGTGTGATTAAATAAGCTTTTTATTGGGCTGAAAGTCTTTAATTTTTATGAGAGGTCCGAATGCTGGGTTATTACTACATACATGAGAAACGCTAGAAAATACCATTTACGTTTTATAATTTTAGCTTATAATTTGACCAGTTAATTTATTTACAACTGATTATCTTCAATTAGTGATTTTTTCACTCTACCCTAGACTGGTACCTAAAGTGGAGGGTTTATCACCTTTTCTTCATGTGTTGACGATCAAGATGCATTATATGAAGGAATTTCCCTATACACCAATGAGGTTCGGATAAGGGTTTGAAGATAATCAACATGTAAAGTTATAATTTTAGCCGATTGTGAAAATACGCTTTAATCCTAATTTTATTAATTTTTAAATTTTTTAAATTAATTTATTATTTCACTTTTCTAACATCATTCTTTAATTTGCAGCTCATTTGTCTGAGTGATTGGATTTGATACAATCAGTTCAGTTAAATTATTCTTTTTGTCAACTCCATACCTCAGGTTCAGACATCAGGACTATTATCAGAATCAGATATAGGACTCTTAGTGTAAAAATAAAATCGAAAAAATAATATTTAAAAATTAAAGTGTTTAAAATAAAACAAGCGAGTAATGTGAAGTTCAGGCTATGATTTTAATGGAAAACTAGAAGGTTGAGAGGTTGTTGGCTTTTAACATTTATATAGGAGTAAGGTTTCATAAATTATCATTCATTTTTATTTTCAAGCACCTATCAATGCTGTGAGTCAAAAATCCGGCTCTCCAAGAAGCAATTAATCTTGGCAACTGTTTCTCATAAAAAATGCCCTTAGTTATGGAAGATAATTGACGTCTGAATTTCAACATTTAAATTTTGATCATGACCTCCAACATCAGGGACGAGGTTGTGCGGTTCAGCGCCATTTTACACATGTTCAACTTGTGACTTATAACCTTTCTCCAAAGTCATTTACATCGACAACAATGAAAGTTGCACTCAAAATGCACTACTTATGTTAATTTCAATATGACTGCCATAATAGATATTGCGTTCAATGCTATCAGCTCATTAGTTACATTAAAAAATGTACATACCATGTATATATTCTCTATATAGAGTTAAAAACGTATATGGATGAAGAAGAATATGGGCGTCTGGGTATTAACAGGGCTTATGATCTATCAAAGGCTGGTTAAGTGATCACTTTACACGCGTATAACATTCACCATTCTACCCATGATTGACAACCACAATGCTCAAATTTTTGAAACTCCTACACATATGTATTATTTGAATTCAAAAGTGTGAAACTCGATTAAAAATACCTTTATTTATATTTTTTGCTCTTAAATACAGAAAAAAAATATTTTATTTCATTTATTAGAACTTTGACCCTAACAAATGTTTGATCACGAGAGGCGTAATTCACTAGTGCTGAATTATTTTATTTTATTTAATTTTCAAACATTTTTAAGGAACCCAGTTTTTGTTGAGCTATCGATAAATAATGTACATTTTACAAGAAAAATAATATATTTCACATCGCTCCGTTGTATCCCCCTAATCTAATTAATACTAAAAAAATAGTAGTTTGGTTGACGATTATGGCTAGAATAGTGAATGTAACATGTCGCTCACTCCTTTCAACAACGTCATATATCAAAAAACTTGACTTTTGAAGAGATTGTTTTTAAAGTTTATCAAGCTACGTTTTGAACTATTTACTGTGCATCAGATCTTTTAAGGTAAAACCTGAATGTTTTTTTTCCATTTCAAAAATATCTAGTATATTAAAATAATAAAAAAACAATACCTTTTCTTCAAAATGCGAGAACAACACTTTCTGCCCTGTAGCGGATAAATATTAAGTTAAAAATATGCCGCTTTTGCTGGGATATAGTACATTTTTTGGGCATTCCGAAAACACGCACAACTGAAAATTGACGATTTTTGATATTTAACGTTGTTGAAAGGAGTAAGCGATGTGTATTAAGTTATACCTTTAAAGCAGCCTTTGAAATGTCGTCTTATATATTATTCTTCTTTTTATATATATATATGTATATATATATATATATATATATATATATATATATATATATATATATATATATATATATATATATATATATATATATAAATATATATATATACATATTTATATATATATATATATATATATATATATATATATATATATATATATATATATATATATATATATATATATATATACATATACATATATGTTGTGGGTAAATGTACCTGCATATTATATAAAAAACGTGTAAATCTGTTCACCATATTTGGATAATGTCGTTTAATCGCTTCGATCCTAAACCGAAGAGGTCGCCTTTGAAGTCGCGGAAGGTCAACCAAATGCCGCCAACTATAATAGTACGCTTTTCTGACAAAACATGATTATTGTAATCGACGGATAACGTACATACTCACAATACGTCAGCATAAGAAATTGTGTCTAGGCTGACTTTATTTTACTGCTAATTTATTTTTAAAAGATTTACATATTTTTGTTAATTTAGTATTATGTAAGTAGCCTATATTTGGAATGATAGGTATTATCTCTTTTTACCTTATACGTTGCATTTAAAAGGGTCAAGGGTGGACATATTAAGGATTCATATATTTATTCATAATAACTTTATGTCAAATACTTAGGCGTAGTTAGGTAAGGAGTCGTATAATCGGCAAGTATGTATGGGGAGACGCCTGAATGTGGAAGAGGCGAGGTATGTTTGCAAAGACAGAAAAGTGTGGTGTTCTATTCTCTCTGCGTATCCTAGCGGCATCATGGTTAGTTAGTTTGTCAGTCAAATATTTTTGAAAATGTAACTAGAGCTTAGATCAACTAAATTAATGTATAAAAATACATATACATATTAAACTTTAGTGTGACCCATCATGACATGGGATTGAATGAAGAACTGACACCGGGGTAGCAAAAAACGCGCTATGAGTGTCAGAAATCACGACTCTAAGAAGAATATCTGGCAATAGTCTACGAGATAGAATAAGGAACACCAAAATAAGAGAAATATGTGAGATGTGAGAGAGCGAATATGTCGTTAGGTGGGAAAGGTAACGAAGTAATGGTATGTGCATGTGAACGGAATGGAAACATCCAGACTCCCCCATATTGCACTGCATGGCCAACCCCAAAGACCACCAAAGAGATGGATTGACAGCTGGGAATCGACATTAAACGCTCCTTAAAAACGACTCTTAAAAACGGCTTATCCCTCTTAAAAACAAACCAAGAAGAAGATAAATAAATATTTAGAATTTCTTAAGTTATTACTGTCTAGCTTAAGTTATTTTGAAGATTTTCTTATGTTTTTATTGTTGCCAAGTCATTATATATTATGATATTACTTTATTTCTCAAGAACGACTACCACTATTAAGTCATCAAAATATGCAATTAAATACAATATTATCTTTTTGAATTCATTTGGATTTTCCGTTTCAGTCGGAGTAAGGTAATCTGTTCCCGGATCCGAAATCTGGCTTGTCCATCAACATTATTATCGTTGGCGAATTTTACATCTTATTGCTAAATATTACCATTAAAAGCTTATTTGACATTCCTTGTTAGCGTTCGTGTGGGGGGCGCGGGGGCGCGGGGCCGGGGGGCAAGTTCAAGGTTACAGTGATGCCTGATAAAATTATGTAACCGTAGAGAGTCTACATATGTGCCTATCCTAGAGCCATACAAGTGTAAGTCCGAAATGCGAAATGTTCAGAAGAGACGAATGCAAGTCCTGTTGAGTTTAAAATCAGTTTCCGGTAATGAGAAATGATGACCCGTATTAATTACGTCCGATTAATCAAATACATATTTTTTTAAATATTACCAAAATATATTAACACATTATTAATATTTATTGTAAATTAGAAATAAAATAAAACGTGTTAAATATATTTGATTACTTATTGATCAATTGCTTTGAAATTTCTATACATCATTATCTATCTATCTAATCTACATATCTATGTAGGTACAAAGTAAATTTTGTCAACCAAAAAGAACTACGAAAACTGACGTATTTCATATTATTTTTTGACATCTCATTAAAGATGAAGAAGAATATGTATGTTTGGGCATTTACGGGGATGACGACCGTCATAGGCTTGTTTCACACTATAACATTCACCAATTCTGCCCAATTATCGACAACCATACTACTCAAATTCTTGGAAGTTCTATAATATATATGAACCAATTTAGAAACATTGTTCTTGAATCACTAGAACTTTACTAGATACATCTATTGGTGAGATGAAAAGAAGCTTTTTATTGAGCAGAAACTCTTATATTAGTATGTGAGGTCCGAATCCTGGATTATCATCACACACGTGGGAAACGCCAAAAAATATTTTTTTAATTTGTATTATTTTAGCTTTTAATTTTAGCAGTTAATTTATGTACAACATTTTGAGTGTGTCCAAATACTTGTTCACAAATCTGGATTATCACCAATTATGGGAGTTATTTTTCAAGAAATAAGAAAAATAACCTCTTTCATTTGAGATAATCCTGACGTATCTATTATCTGCCATACCAGAAACTTCAATTTTTCATAAACATATTAGTTTTAAACACAACAAAAAATAATTAAACCTTTGGCTAGAACCCTATAGAAATATTTTACAATATTAGAATTTGAAAAAGTAAATAACGTTTTTTTTATTGTTTAAATGAGCTTATACCAAATTTACATGGATTGACTTATATTGCGATAATATTTCTGGCATTGTAATCTCGTATTCCGATTAAAGAGGATAATTCTCATAGAGGATTCATACAATAAAAAATTAAACTATAAAATTAAAATAAAATTCTTAAAATTTAAATTACTATTTTTATGTCCGTTTATTTGTATAATGTACCCACGTTTTACATTTCCATTGGTAAGTATGAATGCAAGTTGTTGAATGAACTTGACTTCATTCACGAGAGTCCGAGTTCCAACTTGATTACGTTCTTAGCGTCCATTCCATTATGTACACACATCCCATCACCACATGCCCGTATCTCTACCTGCTACACTCGCGCCCGTGTGAGGCGACCAGCTGCCCACTCGCGGATGTGACACCCCGCGAAGGTCAACAGTTCACAGCCGCACCGGCTCTATTAACCATGATCCAGCCGTAGTGCGTCCAACGGACTCATTCGCCTTTGGATGATCAAGATTTTATATCATAAAAATTGTAAAATAGCTTTTTGTTTTGTACTAACGTTTCTTGGTGTAACTGCATTTTACATGTAGGTATATATTATGATAACAACTACATAGTTTTTTCAACATTCAGTTTATTTGACCAGTGGCCGGGTTTCGTCGTTACCGACTTCATTAAATTTATGTAGAAAAATTCCATTTCCATAATAAAATTATGTAAAATCATACTTGAGCCCCTTACCATAACTTAAATATAATTATTATTACAATACACTACTTTTTACATTTATTTAGATTTTTTTATTAAATCATGATCTTCAACTCCAGCCCTATTTTATGTTTAACACAAAATTTTGACTAGCCTCCCACCAGTCGGATTATTATCCCTTACCTATTACAACCTCCCAAACTAGGAGCTTCTCCAGGTCATTATGTAAGGCAAGATGGAAAATGAAAGATAGATGGAAAGGAATTGACTGTTATGGTTGAGATACGTAGGAAAATTGGACAGTCTTCGGAGATCCAGAGCTGTTCCCGCTAGCATGACAGCGAGATGGATCTTCTTTGTCTCTTCTTGTAAAAGAAACACAGATGGGTTTGTCATTGATTGTGAATATAATATAATATTACAAAAATCATTTGTAAAAATTACTGAGGGTCCAACGGACGCACCTTGCTCGTTTGTGTTGGGAAACTATGGTAGCTGGATCAGGGTTGAACTGCTCATCAGAAGAGACATATTGGCGGTCCGTCAGGTGTCAGGTCTTGTGACGTAACGAGGTGCGGCTTGTTTGACCTGTCAACTTCATTTCGGCTCGAGATTCTTGTTTTAATTTCATCTTAATAGAGAACATGAAACATACAAGAAAATTAAATATAAAATACGAGAAATGTACATAAAGGTATATCGACTCTGGTATACTAGTACTTAGCCAACAGATGACACGATTCATGAAATATTGCACAGGTAGGTACGAATGGCGGCTGCGTTCATTATTAGTTTTGGCACGTGGGAATTGAGTGCCGGTAATTTAGGTAGGTAGAGGTAAAAATACCTCCTGAAGGTAGAGGTAAAAATACCTCCTGAGTGGAGAAAACCCAGATTTGTCAACAAGTCAAACAGTTAAAATAAATAGTAAAATCTTAGTATAGATACAGTTAACAAAGGTTTAGTCTAATTTTTCGTGAACATCATCGAGATGTTTCCCTTTGCTTTATTCCGTCGATATACCGACGATGACGCCAGTGTATTTTGGCGATCGAGCTAAGAGGTTGTATTGCAGAGCGCACCTTTCTAAACTTCTGATTCGTCATTAATATTCACAAATAAACAAATTTAAACAATCTTTAGCAAATTTTTTTTTAAAAAACTATTGTCATTTAATAGCTTAGCCATTGTTAGTAAAAATCGAATAAAATAGGTTAATATTACAACACAAAAACCGCGCAGGTAATGTGTTTTCACTTTTAACAAATGTTGTAACCATTCGACAAGCAATACATTTGAACCATACATTGAATTGTAGAATTGTACATTGTTCTTATCTCGGTGTCACCGCAGGGTTCAAAACACTTGATTTTGTATTGTAAATACTCGCATATACTAAGTACATCGTACTAAGTTCATAAATAAACAATACGCCTGTTACCTACATACGTAGACTTGCAGAGTAATGTATGCGGTGTGTACCATATGTGGACAGGTGGGAGTGTAGAGCGCAGTTCGGTTGCGGTAGGATAACATTGCATAATAGCAATGTTGCATCGAGACGATGTCACCTCGGACACTAGCCTTTTTTCATATTACCAGAAGCTTGTTTAGTAAGTAAGCAGTTCTTAATACACAAATACAAAATTCTAACACAGGTGCTAAATTGTACAATAGATCATGAGTTTTAATAAAATATAAAAATAAATGTATTTATTAATATCTTTTTCTTCTTCTTGATGTGAAAACAGGCATTGTGGTATGTTTTTAAGAGAGTCAACCGGATATCCAGTATCAGGTATCCGGCCAAATTCACTATCCATTTCACGACTAGTTAAAGTGCCTTTGAAAATTGAAATAATCCTCGAATTTAAGAAAAAAATGTTTCGAAGTGATTTATAGAAAAAGTAAAATAAAGGTGAAAATAAATAAAATCTTATATGTGTACTTCGTTGTAAAGCTTTCAAACCCCATCAGGGCTAGGATTACAGTGAAAAGATTTTTTTAATGACATACATAACGTAGTATAGACAACTTCAACTTTACTCCTTGATTTTTGTTTCTTGTTTTTCTTCTTCTTCATCCTTTTCTTATTTTAGATCTAAACCTAGTCAGCCTACTATCTTCGTTACGAATTCTGTCTCTAAGCATCCTCCCTGTGATAGCCCTAAATACTTCTATTTCTGAGTAGGTGTCTCCTATTTGTTTTTCGTTGTTGTTATGTACTTAAATGTAATTTACAGTCATAATATAATAATCATTTATTAACAATCCCATCAATAGCAAATAGTTTTTACTCACCATACGTTAAACGGATATCCAAATATGTTAGTTGTGATATAATTCCTAATAAATAAATAAGTTAATATTGACAATTGTGAATGTCGCTAAGTTTACTAAGAAACTGTTTAAAATGTATTTGAAGATCTTCCATAATGTATCAGGATGTTAAATATTTATGTAACCGACATGACAGGTCATTTCACACGTCAGTACATGCTATATTTATACATCGATGACCAACGTCTTACGAGAAAATATTGCTTCTTTCTATAGGTTTGCTTCTCTCATGATCAATCTCCACCCGACTTTTTTCAACCTTTCCGAGATCGACAGCTGGCGATGATGAGACACCTCGAGATGTCCCTCACCTGTTGATGCTTTGCCACATTTCAGGCTGGAGGCGTGATGCAGGAGCCTGGGTGAGGACCTATCCGACACCGGATCCGTGTTAGTTCAAAAGGAACTCTTACGAAAGATGGTATCATACATGATATAAATAGTGAAGGACATTCGTACCATTAACTAAGTTAGGAGATAAAATGCCGAACCCTCTTCTAGTGGAATAGACCCCTGTTGACGACAATCAACAGGCCGGCTTCTCGGAGGAGTTTTACGTGGTTTCCTTCCAGCAACAAGCAAATTCCGAAAAGGTACTGATTGGCCCACACTAGATTTTCCCTCCTGTTACCAACACAACATACATTTAGCTAGAGGAAATGAAAATCTACTTATTGATACAATAAACCTTGTACATAATATGCGAGGTAAATAATAAATGCAACTCATATCTAGAAAAAAAACCTGAGCGCCCGAACCATCACTGATATTCCTATTTTTCTAACTACGGTTCCTTTTCCATTTCCTTTCCCATATAGCAGTAACGTCTTATGTTCCTCGTACGTCATCGTATTTCATCAAATATATTCCATTCCTCTCTTTTTATAACTTATCGAGTTGGCTCGTCATAGATCCAGTGTGGTGCCCTGTGCACTATTTTTTGTGCGGGAGGGGTCAATGGAACGAAAATAATAATATATTTCATATAATTTAAGATTTTGTATAAAGTTTCTTAAAAAATTGAACTGGAAGCTATTTGCCCTAAAAATTTGCAAAACGTTAGCGTGTTGACCAAACTAACTGACAACGATATGTCAATACGTCACAATCATTGGAAACATGTTGTAATGATCTGTGTACATTACATATTTTTCTCATTCTTATCATAACAATGTTACATTGAATTCGTTTGCCATTAAAAATAACGGCAAAAGTATGCATGCTTATTTGAATGGAAAAGATGTAGATAATAATTTTTGGCAACTTTGTTTCGTTTTTAACATAACGTAAATTCGATCAGTAAATTTAAGAAAAGTGTTAAAATTAAAATGAATACATTTTATTGCTTATAATATTATGAATTATCATTAGGGAATTTTAACAAAAAAAATATTCGTAGTATTGAATAACAATGATTTATCACTAGGCTTAGTACTCGCGGTAGGTAAGTATTGTATTGTATCGAGGTAAATATTAAAGATAGGCATATAGTATTTTTTTAATTGCAAATATATTTCATACTCGGTTATACTTTTATATTTAATTTTACGCGGTACATAAAGTGATCACTTATACCAGCTTATGACGAGTCGAAAGCCCAGTAAATGTTAGACTTTTATATTCCCCTCCGAATTGACGTATTCATCGTTTCATTTTATCCATTGAGGGTTTATAATTCGAAATAAAATAATACATGTAAGAGTTTTTTTTGGAAAATGGTATTTTTATTAATCCATCACAAAAAAAACGTATTTAAGAAAATGTTTTTTATAAGACGATAGATATCACTTTATGTATATATATATATATATATATATATATATATATATATATATATATATATATATATATATATATATATATATATAAATATATACATGTGTGTGTGTGTGTGTGTAGAAAAATTTATTTCCTGTATCGATGAGTGATTTATAAATTACGTTAATTTGACGTACATATTTTCTAAGATGTATTTAAAATGCGTCAAACTAAATATCATAATATCCTGAAAACAACATTAGCACCTCTCTAAATTACGTATTTTCTCAGTGTAAATTATGTATGAAAAACCTTCACATTTCTAGAAAGATCGGTGACCGCTGTCTCTACTGGCCGTGGTAAATTTGTAAGGAAATTATTATTTTGTCAGGTTTTAAAGTCATATAATTATTAACATTATCTTCCTATTTACGCATCCATAATTTACATAAACCATTCCAAAATCATACGTATCATAATTGATGCTGTATTTGAATTGTCTAGGACAAATGCGGTATTTCGATTGAAATTATCATCGGATAAAATTAACGCGAGTTTTTCTTTCCATACTTCAATGTGATTTCAATTAACTGCTACGTAAATATTTTATTGGACAACGAGTCACTCAGAACCTATCCTTTTTGAAAATCCCCTAATTTGTATGTTTACTTTACTATTAAGTTCATTTAATAACCTCCAAAGAGAAACATTACAAGGTTCCAACTTCATTGATGTCACATAAGCACGACTTGAAAAAATATTTCGTCATCAACTTCACAATGATGAAATGCTCCAATATATAAATAAAACCAATATTGTATGGATATGAAATTTTTTTAAATCTTATATGGTTAATGGCAAGTTTAAAAAAATGTCTTACGATTTTTCAAATACACACATACAACAAACTGTATAGAATACTGATTTGGGTGTTAAAATACATCGTGTGCTAAATGCGAAAAATCAAAAATTAATATACGAAATTTCGAAAAAACCTCATTTACAGGTATTTCGTTATGAAGTTGTCAACGATTACGTTTACCATATTGAAAATCTTTAGTTAAAAATAAAACGCTGTCCTTTTACGTCATCGTTTTCGATCTGTTTTCATACCTTAAATTATCGCTTCTTTTTGCATAGGTATTTTTAATTTTCAGCGTGAAAAACGACAAATTTTCATCCACTTTTCGTCGGTAATTGGAAACAGTTCAATATTTATAAATTATTTAAGCTAACAAGAAACCCATCCGTCAAATTGACGTTTCTTGAATGAAAGAAAGCATATAAAAAGTGCAAGAAATATAGCGTAACTCCAAATCTCCTACGGGCTGCGTTGAAACTTTAAACACACGGGATACGTGCGACATAATTCATTTGATACTTGATGTTTTAACGGAAGAAGACATATTATTTTTGACATCTTAACATATGAAGAATATGAAAGTCTAGGCATTTACAGGGCTTACGACCGTCGTAGGCTGGTTTAATGGATCACTTTACACACGCGTGACATTCACCAATTGTACCCATGTTTGACAACCACACTTATCAAATTCTCGAAACTTCTAAATATATTAATCAAGCTCTAAACACAGTATGGGACATATTTGGTGGGTGAGGAAAGCTTTTATTATACAGAAGTTTTATTTAAGGTTTATTTAAAAGATGTTAAAAGTAATGTAAAAAATAACTCCTAATTGGAGATAATCCAGATTTATTATAAGTATTTGGACACACTCAATATGTTGTGGATAAAGTAGGATATAGGGAGTGGCTTAGGGAATTTTGTGTTACAAGTTCAAATAATAACAGGATTTGTGAATACGGTTAATAGTTAGCACAACTATGCAGGCCCGTGTATTTTAGCAATATATCATTAGTATGCGGCCCACGTGAACTATTGTAATGCTACTGCGTTCATTCAAACATATTGATACAATCTCTTATTTTTGTTCCTCGAATTTACTCCATTATTACACACAATACATTATATTTGCAAATGCATTTAAATTTTGCAATAAGACACCGTCGGGATTATAGTTATTTGAAGCGTGGTGTTTATTTACTAGTTAGAATCAAGTAGGTTTGCATTTTCTTGTGATATTTGCTTGTGTAACAATTGTTTACAAAAAAGTATCATATATGTAAGAAATGTATTTAATTTTTTTTAATTAGTACTCCATTATATCTTGCCAAAATAGACAGAAAAATATGGATTAATATTTATTTTATCACACGCTGGATTATTTATCCATATACCAATATGTTATAAAACAACATGGTTTATGGATTTATTTATTTATATACCATGTTGTTTTATTACACAAAAGGGAAAACATCAACCATGGTAATAAAACTAGGTATTTTAGTGCAAATCAAAATTTAAATTGTTAATTTTAATTAATGAAAATTACACACAAATTTTATTCACACTGAAATTGTGCATAAGGCACCTCATAGGATCGATGCGGTGTTAACTTGATCGACAAATACACGAAGGCAAGATGGTCATACATACATTTCAGATTTTTAGGTACAGTAGTAAAATTTATTTGATGGGATAAATATGACGTAATGAGAATTGATTTTGCAACTTTTTAACTCATTCGAAATTCAAAACTGATTATAGTCAGATGTGGTGCAAGTTTAAGATTGTAAATGTTGTATACTTTAATACTTATTTCAAAATTTTATCATAGGTACTGTACTTTCTGAAATTGTAAAATGTACGTGCGGAAATTTACCTAAACATGTAATAAAATATGCGTGTGTGCATCATGTGAGGTAGCAAGGTGGGCATTACTCGTTGGGAGGATCGCTTCGGCATAGCAAGAGGTGTCATAGGAACACATCACACATTACTTATTTCTCAATCCTACAATTCTCAGTCGCATAACAATACTAACGATGCGTTCACGCAGTATTTACATAGATAAATTCAGTACGCAGAACGCTTGTCGAAAGGAAAATTCAAGCTTTAATTACGGAATGTATGTACATACTTTACTTCTATTCGGTACAAAGAAAAGAAAAAAAAATAATTTACGAATTTTCTTTTCGTTACAATTAGCGTCCTGGCAATACTGATCGAATACCGATTTCAAAATGTCAGAGTCGATTTAAATACAAACCCTGAATTAATGTTGTAGTTATTTATATTATACAATTTGTAAGTCTGTGATTCTACGGATATACTAAAGAGTTGACGCGTAGTCTTTCACTGGAGTTCAGACCTGAAGTAAAGGTGTTTCTAAAGACATTTTAAAAATCGTATTATCGAGAAATAAAAGCTACCGAAAAAAAGGATAACTTTTTTGTAAATAAGAATTTTTAAACCTGTTTGCCTACGAGAAATAATTTTATCTAAAGAAAAGCTTTAACAGGTATAAATTTTTACATCGAATGGTCAGAAATTACGTATGTAAATTTTCGAGAATAAGTGTGGGACTATGTAAAATACCACGATTTAAAACACCTGCGAAAGATGATGGTGTTTGTATATCCTTTTCTTAATGAATCTAAACTTGAAAGACAAATAAATCAAGCGAAAATTCCACACCTGTAGCGATGGGACATCAACTGCGAACCTTGACACTCCCACCATGTGCGTGGTGAGTAGGTACTGAGTGTGTTAAGCGTATTTCTAATTTTATCGGAAAAATGTCAAGACAAGCGTGATTTTATTCTGAAATTGTGATATTTTTTATATAGGTTGAGTAATTATTATAATAAATGCTGTAAAATCGTGAACAACATGTGATTTTTTAAGACATTTATATGGTGTAATGCGAAACAGATTAATATTATAATACGAGACATTTTCTTTCTCTTTATTTCTTAAGTCCCAATATACGATAAATCGCAACATGATTTTTTTTAAACCCAAGTAACATTTGACGAAATTGTTTTTTTTTTTAAATATTTTCTTCTAAATAAATATATAATTTTCAAAAGAAAAGAGTTATCGAAATGCAAACACTTAAAAATAATATTTTTTTCAATACGTATTTTTTTTAAAGTCTTATTCCAATATCTATTATTTAAAAAATATATATCATGAATAGACGTCCAATCCTCAGTGCGGCCGAACGCGTTGTTATTTGAACGCCCAAAATATTGGCCTTAATAAAAATATGTTTGTTTATATACAATAATAACCAGTCTCTATTACTAGTTCTAATACTCATAACAAGTTTTTACAAAACAATTTTATTTATAAGTTAATAAATTCGGAAATAAAAGGACTTAATTGGTTAGACCCTCGACTGAAAAACTTGTGTCGTGGGTACGATTCCTGCCAATTGCTACAATAAATTGAAGAAATATTTATTTGTAATTGGTTTAGATGACAGTAATTTTTCTTTTATATCTCCCATCTCGTACCTACTGTTTAAATTATTCTTTGTATTTGGACCATAACAATATTTTACCACTCAACATGTCCTTTAATAATACAATGATACTGATAATAAAATTAAAACTTATAGTTGTAATTTTTTCATTAAAAAAAAAATTATAATGTGGAGTTCTGAAAATTGTGTCTGATGCTAACTAAAATGCTAAAAAATATGAAAAATATAAATAAAATAGTCGTATTAGGGTATCTTTCTAAAAAAATATTGAATAAAACTACTGAAGAGTGCCATCGGTATCTCTCAGCTCTCTGCTTGCTTTGGGGCCGCCCCTGCATTGGCATATATATAAATTAAAATCATACACACCTGTGCAATGTCTACCTAATGTTAAATATAATTTTATCTTTATGAAATAAGTTGTACCCATTTAAATAAATACCATGAAGTGTACATAATACGTGACTATTTACACGTATAAATAAAAATTCACGATTTTTATTGCGAAATTTACAGGTGGGAACATTTCGTTCAACTCAGTGCAGTCCGTAAAATTTTATTATGGCTGGTGCACACGCACAAATCATGTACAGACTTTTGAATGGCAGACCATGTGGTTCTATTTCATCTATGATTTCCAGTGGCAGCGAAGTCCATTATCGAAAATCATAGGAAGCTTACTTATTATTTGTGTCCCTAAGTTATGGAGCGATATATTTAAAATAATAATAAAAACATATAAACACGAAAATCTTCAAATTCACCTGGAAGAAAAAAAAACATTTGATGGAAAATAATAACAATAATAAAATTCACGAAAGCAGGTGCTCCAACAATGTTCCTTATATAAAGAAAAAATAAACAAATTGTCTGAATTAATTTCAATACAAAAACAATGTTAAAGAATTTTTTGTTTTTTTCCTGTTATCTGGTATTTATGAATAACTTGATTAGATTATTTTTTAGCAAATATATCTTTTTTCAGTAGCCTTATACAAACATAACATAAAATTTTTGTCACGTTAAATAAAAATAGAAATTTCGATTCATAAGAAATAAAAATCTCGATAATCGAACTGCCATGAAGATTGATTATTTTAAAATCAATTTCAAAGATAGAAATCGATGCACTTTCGAACGTTTCTGGTGGTAGAAAAAAAATAAAGATGTACATTTAATAATATTTGTAGGAAAATGTTTTTAATTTTTTACGAAGTGACAAGGCTTTTTATTTGATCATCGTTCCAAATAAAGGAGAAAAAAAAAGAAATATTAGTTCACAACATTATCGATTATTTAATCGCACCTATATTTTGGACTATACGGTTTTTCGATAATTCTTAATGCTGGCAGTACATTTCGTTCAGTTATTATGTTTCTCAACATTTATACTGTGACATCGCATTATCACTTGACGACAAAAATAATGACTAAACATCCTTTACTTTTAGACATAGGATGTCGATGTTACCGCATATATACCTGTGATCTACCATTTTTTGTCTTCAAATCATTAATGCTTGTGTACCAGTCACAATAAATGAAATTCTAGTTGCACAAGATTTAAGTCATATTTTTAAATGAGAAATTTTTCACCAAAATATCAAAACCTCGTGTGAATTACATTATTTTCATTTCGCTGCTTGAAATGCAACATTTACATTTGAGTATTATGACTTTTAGATGAATTTGTTTTCATTGCTATTTTTAGATTTGAAGATGTGTAATTTGAGACTCGATGTCTCAAAAAAAGGTCGTAATAAGGGAAAAAATAAATGCTGCTGTTGTTACCGTGTGATTTTCCAAAAAACAAATATTATTGGAGGTAGGTAGGAATCGAGTAAATCGATCTTATAAAATATCGATTTGAATTTCACATCCCTAGCATAGAAATTTATCAGCTGTGACTTGTTATCATTTCGACCATTGACTTTGACAGAAATGTCAAATAAATCCTCTGATAATGTGTTATCGGGTAACTCTTTCTACTTGTTATTGCTGTTGAATCCACGAAAAGTTTAGCATTATGATGAACACAATACGCGAAGCATATGGGAGCGTTGTGAGTAAGATAGGGTCGCCGACAAAAGGAGATTCTCATATCAATAAGAAAATATTATGTGTCGGGTTGTGTAATTTGGACATTGTACAAGTTGTCAATACCTTTCCGTTGGAAGATTCAGATCAAAGGTTTGTGTAACACTATCTTTCAAGTATGTTTTGTTTTATTGATTATGTCGAAGTTATTATGTATTTCGTTGACTTTTGTGTTTTGATTTAATTTTGTGTGTCGAATTTCTACCTACATTATCTTAACTACGTCATAAAAATATAATACTAACCAAATATGTATTATACAAATATATCTATCATAATATGTATATTAGATATATATCTTTACCAGTTAAACCTGTTTAAACTTTTCCATATGTTTGCATGATATTCAGAAAACAATTGATTGCGGTACAAAATAGTTATGTTTCCTATAATGTTCCATTTATCTGCCTTTGTTGCTTAGTAGTTAGTCGTGCTGGATGTCCCGGGTTTGATTCTCTAAGTATTCTGAATATTACTGATTTTTTTAAATATAATATTTATTTAATATCTTCCCGAACTGGTACCTGAAGTCATCTTGCCTTTATGTAATTAACGATCAAGATAGCACTGTGTTGATACAACGGAGTGTCCAATGCACCATTCGGTACTGGTAAGGATAAGAAGATACAAACTGGTACATTTGGACTTAGATTGAGTAATTTAAAAAGAGTTTATTATATTTCTATATATGATATAATTACTAACCTCGCTTGGTTAAAATATAACTATAATCAACTGTTTATCTCCATATTTTTTCTCGCAGGTCATCATTATCTCATACAAATAATAATGGAAAAAAATATTATGTTGTAATTAAACATATTGATGGCGATCTCCAAAAAAGTTCTAGTACATAACAATGCTGCCAACTTATGAAAAAAGTAACAATTAACACAAGCGATTTGAGAGATTCGGTGCCGAAACTTACTTGACAATATCTTTGGTATACTGGAAAAGGCTAGATATACTATTTGATATTTTTTCAAACTTGGATATTGTTTCAATATGCTTGATTACAATATAACATTTTAGTGTAATTTTTTTATACAAGATAATTTAAAAATTATACTGTAGATGTCGCATGAATTTATTCTCAAAAATATGAATTGTGCTGTCAATTGAAGCTCAAATACAAGTTTTTGAAGTTTGAGTAATGTGGTTGTCAATCATAGATAGAATGGTTAATATTATGCTATGTATAGGTAATCTCTTAAACCAGCCAGATGACAGGCCGTAAGCCCTGTATATTCACAGAATTTTATATTCGCATCTAAATAATTAAAATAACTTCTTCATCTGTGTTGCAATATCAATAGAAATTATGGAATAAACAGGCTTTAAATTTAGAACGAATGTGAAATCCGATGACAACAATATACTTCAATATTATAGAAAATATTTTCTCTATGGTAAATTTCACTTTTGTCGTATACCAGGTGCCTGCAGTCTCGATGGAGGCGCGGCGGAAATGCATCCAACAACTGCACCGTCCTCTCTCAACTCGGAGCGAACTGCGAGTTTCTCGGAACTCTCAGCAAAGAAAACCATCTCCAGTTCCTCTTAGAAGATTTTAACAAATACAACATCAGCATGGACCACTGTGTCTATTATAAGTAAGAAAACAATTTCTGATTTTAATTCCTGATCAATAATTGTGTCACATTTAATAAGCAGATCAATACATACATATGTGTTAAGAAGGTGGTATTCTTTCATCTTTTCCTTTTAATGATGGAGAGTATATTATATAAAAAGCTTAAGAAACTTCGATATCGAAGTTAGACTGTCCATCATTCGTTTTCGGTGAATCTTTCAACTGTTCACTTCCTCGTCAATAGCTGGAAAAACTCTTGCTAGTTCCAAAAGGGGAGGGATAAGGAGCAGAGGAAGAATGATAAGTTGCTGGAGCGACCAGAAGTGAAACTGACTCGAACCTCCCTTTCCTCCGCTACCTACATGCCTTGGGACACGATAGGATAGAGAGAACTGACCATCAAAGGTTGCTGGGAGGTCAGATCATGTCGAAAGAGTTCTACCATGAAGAAGATAGAATATAATCAAAAATCTTTAACGGAAAGTGGGAGTTTCTTCAAGGAAGGCAATTTGAACACAATATCCTGTTAAATACATTCTAATTGTTGCCAAATGTATACATCTGTTGTCACTTTTACTTTTTTTATTTTTCATCTGTCATTCAAATGTACTAAAAAAATTACTTTCATTTTAGTCGATGAAATCAGATTAAGTTTGTTTTACATTTAATTTAAAACCCGTTAATAAAGTATTAACTGATCATAATTAAGGGTCTAATCCAAGCTGTATTCCTTCTAATCTTGCATAGTTTCAGTGATCTGTTGATAAATAGTCTCGATGTTGAGCATGGAGCTAATAGGACAGTTGTTTCAGCTACACTTCATAACTTCATAAGATAATTCATAACTTTTTTTCAGTGAATGTGAGGCTCCTCTGTCAACTGTAATAATTTCCTTAGAAGGTGCTTCCAGAACAATACTTCACTCAAATCCCAATTTGCCAGAACTTAAATTTGATGAATTTAAAAGGATTAATTTAAAAAACTATTGTTGGATACATTTCGAAGTAAGTTTATGTGCAATATTTTGTGTCCATGATTATTTCACAAATTGATTTAGCAGTTATTTTGTGGTAATATTTTATAATTAATCGTTTAAAATTTGCTTGGTTAATACTGCTATTTTTTACTGTTTGAAAATAATGCTGAATGCATCAAAACAACAGATTTTAAGAAAAAGTGGTAATGTACCATGTTAAAATCTAATAATAAACTAAAAAATAATCATTTTCAGGCGTTTCCAAGTTTGTGAATAGGAGGAAATGCCTGAAAATGAATTAAATATGCATTGATGAAGGGTTATGCTAATTTATTGATTTTATACTTGTACATTGCCTATGAAGTTTATTCTGAAATAAAAAATCATGAGTGTTGTTAGATGCAAATATATACTCGTACAACCTTTCGAAATTCAGGTATCACCCAAAATTGGGTGCTTTGCCAATAAAAAAATTATAAAAAACCTTTCAAAATTAGTCAAACCATGAAAGCCTGTAAGCCCTGTAAATACCTAGACTTACATATTATAAATACATCTCTTCACCTGGCTATGATATCAATTGAACCTTGTTAAAAATATTATCTTTTAAATATTTGTTTTCTCAAAGTATTGCTTATGAAATGTTGGTGTCAATTGACATAAAATGTTTAGTTTTAACAATAAATATTTAAATTAAATAAAAACCTGTAAATATCCTTCCATATTCCCATCTCTATTAACGTCTTCGTCAATAAAATCTTGATAGGTTTATGCGATTTGAAAAACAGAACATGATTCTTTGGTAAATTGAACTCACTTTGATAACATAACTTTGCAGGGTAGAAATGTTAATGAAGTTACATCGATGATGGAGTATGTAGAGCACTGGAACTCACAAATCGAGGACACAAATAGTCATATAAAAATATCACTCGATTTAGAAAAACCCAAAACGGAATTGTTGGATTTATTGCCGTATGCCGATGTTGTATTTGTGGGGAAAGATTTTGCGAAAGCGAGGAAATGTAATAATATGAGCGAAACGCTTAAAACCGTTGCAAAAGATACAAAGTCTGGGTAAGTTGCGCAATATTGTTACAAATTATTTGTAATTATCAAAATACATTTGTCTATCTACTATTCCTTCTCCAATTTCTTCCCTAAATAGCATAAATGTCCTTTTTCCTGAGCTACTTCACTCATGTAATCTGCATACCAGTAACATGTTGGGTGCGAAATAAGTGGTAGGTACCAATGGCTTAAAAGTGATAACAATGAGTCAAATGGTATAAAAGTATCATTGCGTAATTGTAAAATACCCTCACAATCTTGACATTCTCTCGGGACTCCCAAGTATCATTCTATCTACACAGATCATTCGTTTACATCACAGATTTTGTTAGTCTCTCATCCACCATTCTTTCATACCACTTTCTTCTTTCTTTCCTCCATTCAATCTTTCTCTGTTCTCCACAAGTTTATTGTCTTTAAATCTTAAATCTTTCATCTAAGTAGTACTTTAGTCTTCTGTGTGTCCGCTTGTGTTTCAATTCCTTGTCTTTATAGGTCAGGCGTAGATCACGTAAATAAATATCCCTGGAGTAATATTACGGAATAATAAAAATAATATTCCTTTAGGATTAAAATATTAATTTGTTATTGAAATATCGTGCAATACTTGCCTGACATTTAAATAATACAATTATTTTACATGATTCACAAATTTCGTAATTGTGTTATAAATTTATTTTATCTTTGTTTAAAATTAATGTGTCTGGATTATGTGATTATTTTGTGAAATGCATGTTTCAACATGAGTAATAGGATTGCACAGCTAGCATTTCATTATTGTAATTTAAATTGATTAAAGAGTTTATAAATTGAAATTTACAAATTCCATGACTGGAGAAACCTGCCCGAACTAAAAGCATGCTGACAGTCTTACTGCGAGTCTAATTAAGAGCTAGTTTTGGTTGTTTTCCCTTCTTAGATTAGTGGTAAGCCCCTTTAGTTGGCTTGCTGGAGGTCCTCTCTCTGTAGGATTTTCTCTCTGATATTTATATAACATTACCCTGGACTAGTACCTGAAATGCAAGACTGATCACCTTGTCTCGCTGTTATTGATGACCAAAAATAACACTACTTAGATATTATGCGGTGCCCTATCCATCATCGGGTGCAGATAAGAAGATTTTTTCATCGGAATTCAAAGGGCTAATATACTTAAGTATTTCTGATCAATGACAAGTGTCTATTTTTATGTTTGGTTTGTTTTAGAGCTACGATAATCTGCGCATGGGGTGACAGAGGGGCCATGGCTCGGGGTCCCGATGGGTCCACGGAGCAGAGCCCCGCCTTCACTCCGCCGAAGGTGATAGACACCCTGGGCGCCGGAGACACCTTCTGCGCGGCTGTCATCTTCGCCCTCTCGTCGGGCCGCAGTCTCCGAGACAGCATCTACATTGGCTGCCGCATCGCCGGCGCCAAGGTCGGCTGCGAAGGTTTCTCACAACTGGACCAAATTTACAAAGACATAAGCCAGAGCTAAGCAAAGACAACTGTGAAGTTGACCCAGGAAGACTCTTTCAAATTATTATTTATGTGTATTTTGCTTATTAAAAGCATTGTTAACTTTGTGGTATGGTAATATAACACTCTCCTTATCATTAATTGTTCATTTTGTGCAATAACACTTAAACTCTACTTCACGATTACCAGTTTTGGAATAACCATTCCATCATCAGATTATAAGTCCGTAATAACCAATAATACCATTATCAGGTTAACTATAGTTGACCTGATGATGGAATGGTTATAACGAAACCGGTAGTTGTGAAATAGAGTTTTTAAGTAGTACTATACAAAGTGAATGGTGGATGATAAGAAGAGTGTTAATTATTTATGTAACTTAAAAACTGGTTTGATATCCAGCTAAAATTCTACTTCTACTTATCCAGTTGTGATTTTAATTTTTTTTTTATTCAATGGTGAAAAATATGCGATATAATTTTGTAAATACATATATATATTAAAATACCAAAAATTTCAGAAACATTTGGAATCAATGTCAAAACTTACATGTAAATATAATTGTAATAGACTACTACATTGACGATGTATGACAGATGTTCAAATGGTGAAATAAGTTAAGAGTGCAAGGCTGAGAGGCATTATCGATATATTTTTTTAAAAAGTGTACTGAAATGCTTTGGACTGTTGCCTGAATGAGTGAGGAAAGAGCAGTATATTGAGGCAAATGTAGATAGATGCAGAGGAAGACTAAAGAATACTTGCCACAATCAAGTACTTCAAACATTTAAAATTGGACATCTTAGGGGTCGGAATAATCTGTAAGTATGCACTATATGAGGAGATGCATGAATATGACAAAGGGCGAACAGTGTTTAAAAATCTCTATATGTTTCCACTACTATGTAGTAGTGTGGCATTCTTTTCCGTATACCTGCCACTGCGGAAAAGCAGGGTGAGGGTTAGTTAGTTTTTTAAAGTACTAGATGAGAGATTATGTCTAAAGGTAAGGGTGCCTTGGTATTGCTCCACAGGTTTATTTTATTAAAATGGAACTGTCCAATAAAGTTTTTCTATATATTGCTCGCCTCTGAAATGTAGAGTGTTTAGTTACCATTCATAAAGTTCCTGATTCAATTCCCGGGTTTGGGGCAGGGGTCATAATAAATATACCTTATTTTACAGACTATTACATGGATCATAATTTTTAAGTAATTTTAAAAAATCTGTATTTTTACCAAAATGTTGTAACCATGCCATTTGGGAATCTCGTGAAATCCTTGCCAGAGCGGGGTGGTTTGCCTCAGAAAACATCACATTACACCATTGTAGTATGTTTTCGTGTACTACAAATGCACATGTGGTGTTGTGTGGTGGACTACATTTTTTATTGGATGATTCCCATCACTACAATGTTGCCAGATAGAGATAAGTTTCCCGCGGCATTGAATATATGGCCGTTTTTAAGACTGTCGGAATTTCAAATCAAACGCTGGACATTTTTATATTCATTTTGAGTATATGAATTTAAGAGACAATTCTTTTTTAGAAATCTTATATGAGTAGTCCGTAATTATTTCTGGTATCCAATGCGCGAGAATGATCATTTTCTCTTCAGTTGACACTGCTTCAATCTGATGCAGTATCATATGCACCATTTGGAATGAATATCAGTGGTAGTATTTTTGAAGTGAGCTTTATTATGTAACGGGAAATGCGCAATATTACTTTGTATACATACTTGTATTGTATTTTTAAAATTGTAATAAAGAATATAAAAATATTGTGTTCATATTGACGACTGATCACCCTAATTTGGAACTATGTATGTAAATGGTTAGTATTTTCATTGCTGACCTACAGTTTTTTTAGGAATCCATGATTCAATTATTATATATTTTTTTTACATATATATATTTTTTTAAATATTAATTTATCAACATAGTGCTTTCATTCTCTCGTAATCCATTCACTCCACATGTCTAAATTTCTTCAAAGATTTGTCATATATGTACCGGTTTTTTTCACACATTCGTCTTAGACTCTAAAGGATCGTATTTCAACGGCGTTCTTTCTGCTTTCATCCTTATTTTGCAATTATTGCAAAGCAAGTACATAAATGAGATGCAGTTATATGCAAGGTATTGTGACACAATATTTAGTTCACTAAATTAGTAAAATATGGACTGTTTGATAATAACATAATGTAATAACATTTATGCATTTGTATGAACTAAAGGTTTGTTTATGAATTATATAACTATTTGTATACAATTATTAAATAAGATTTGTAAATGCAATTAGGAGAAAAAGGGTAAATAAAAAAATTATATGAAATATTAATCTTTTATTTAGCAAAAATTATTTTCCCTATATACATATGTATACCTTTAAGACTAAAAAAAATAAGTAAAAATTAATACAGAAAATAAATAGTACCTTTCATTTATCAGAGATAAAAAATTGATTTATATGTATATTTTACTATCAGCCATCAGTCTTATTGTTTTTTAGAAGATAAATTTTGCTTAGAAGTACATAATTGAAAGTTAAGCGCATTTATCTTAAACTATTTACTTAAATATACATAATACAAAGCATAATACAATTCTGAAAGTCTACAGAATAAAAGTAGGTATATTTTTAAGAAGTTAGAGAAAGAAAATATTAGGGCCTCCGAGTGCGATACCATATGGATAAATCTGTTCACATAACTATTTGCCAATATCACAAAGCGTCAAATACTAATCATGTCAGTGTGATCAGCCTTGCCAATACTAAACAGCATTATGCATGTGTGAACATTACTTCAAATGAAACTTAGCCTTTAATTTTTGACATTGTATATTACGAAACATAGATTTGGAAAATTTATTCATATAAATAACTGATATAAAGTGTAGCATTTGTGTTTGTGAACAATAATTCAGACACACCAAATATTATGAATTAAAAGTAACTAATAATAATTAAAATAAAATATGAAATGATATTTTCAGGCATTTCCTAGTATGTGAAATCATTTTAAAAAGAATCTCACATGCATTTACTATATGAAGGTTTCTGCCAACTAACTGAAAACTTTAGATGTTTTTACCTATGAAGTTCACTCTGGAAAAAAATCTTCTGTTTATTTATTGATTTGGTGTTTAATTTGTAGAACTCCATTTTAATTTATGTATTAATTTTTAAATCAAACACAGATTATTAAACATTTAAACAACTTAGTAGACTTAAAAAATCTGTGTTTGATTTAAAAATTGATACATAAATCTTCTGTTGTCGCATGCAACATATATACAACTTATCGAAACTTAAATTGAGTAATGTGGTTAATAATCATAGGTAAAATGGCAAATATTATAGGGTATAAAAGATCACTTGCCATATCTATAAAAAGTTGATATATATTGCACTCATTACGTTTTTAAAGGTACGAGTGTATTAATAGATAGGTACCTTTTGTATTTCACACTCATTACTCATTTTATGACTTAACCATGAGGATATAGACTACCATTAACCTGGAATCACACCCTGACATCTATTAATAAAATTGTCAAAGTAGCTTCAGTAAGCATCAGTTAACTATAAATATAGTATAAAAAATATAAGTGATCATTCACATAGCTAATACGGATATGATTTGTTTTGGATACATATTGAATTACACATTGTTGATGTGTCGCATAATTTGGAGCTTTTACCAGCTGAAGACAAGCGGAGACAGTGCATTTGGAGAGATAAATGTCCAAAACAGGCCCAAAAGTCGAATATCAGTATTAGCCAAAATCAACACCAGTATCAAGCATTTCCCTCATCATGACGGTAGCTTGTCTAGGGAGGATTCTAAGGAGGTGACCCAAAAACAGCAAATGTCGAGGAATAGACACTTCTACGTAATTCCTCCGAACGGCTTCTATTATGGACTTTGCAGCTGCTGCAGCACCGATCGTCCCAAAATAACTAGGTATCCTGCAAGAAACCACAATAAAGCCAATGAATAAACATAACTCTGAAATAGTTATGAAATAGTTATTGAAATAGTTATCACTATGTAAAATAAACATTGATCTGTGGACCCGGGTTGATAAAATATTTTTTTATCTTATATTTGTTATATCAAAAGATTAATACAGGCCAAAAATTATTTAAAACAAAAAATGTCTTCTTTTATAGAAATGTGAGTTTGTCATGCCAAAATAATTACAACTCATCGCAAGGACATTAACATGTTTCCAAGTCCGCAGTGCAGTGTTAAGCCCGTTCAGCTACCGTGCTAGAGGTCCCAGGTTCGATTCCGAGCGGGGTCAAAAAAATATAAGTGATCTTTATTTCATATCACCTTGGACTGGTACAATAAGCGCAGGTCTGATCACCTTACTTCATTGCAATTAACAATAAAGATAACACTGCATCAATACAATGCAGCGCTTTATATACCATTGGGTGCATAGAGCACTGCATGGTGCAAATATGGGATATAAAGGTTTTAATTGTATGATTCCTTACCTGAGCCGAATATCTTTAGCTAATTCTGCACTTATGATAAAGGGGTAGACGTGGACAAAGGTGACGTGAACATTGTTATTCTTGGAGATTCGTAGTTCCTCTAATAGAGATTGTGCGAGGCCCTGGACGGCAATTTGCGCGACGCTCAATGGCAGCTGTCCTTTCTGGCCACTCAGCCCGGCCACCGATGTCAGAGCCACAATGTGACCGTGATCATTTTTCTTCATGGTCGGAAGGAATTCATCCAAGAGCTGCAAGGGAAACATTTGTAATTTTAAAGATTCAAAAAGAAAAAAATTAGATTGAAAACTTCAGAATTTTTTTTTAGAAGGAAATGAACTGCGATACTGCAAAATAATGTTTCTGACTGCACGCCCCTTGGCTGCCCAAAAACGGATGATGAAAGTTTAAGAGCTTACTTTGACTGATATATTCAATGAGCAATGACTTTCATTCACATTACGGTATGTACATACTGTACTAATACCTACTGTGGTAACTTGTAACTTTGCTTGACATCTAAGTGCTGCCTTTTCATTTAATAAATAAAAAGCTTTTTTCCTTTGAAAATAGTTTTTCTCCCATTTTCAACATCTTCTCTTCTTCATGTGCCTTGTTAGGTCCCCCCAATGTTGGCGGTCACTATGGCAAAAGCTTTGCGATCCTGCGCTGTCCGAAACAACTCCTCCACTCCTCTCATCCCGGTCCAATCGCGAATGGAATAGGCAAATGAACTTTCAACATACATACAGTAAAAAATCTAATTATCCGAATGGGTTCAGGTTTGAATTGATTAGGATAATTAAAGTTCTACTGTATTACACTATGAGCTACTTAGTCCATTGTAATTTTCATAGTAAAAATAAATAAAATCATCATATTTTTTGTTAATTCTACAAGTATAAGGATTTGCTAGTTAAACATGCTAACCTAGTAATTGCTAACATCGCAACAGGGTACGTTTGTGTTTAAAGAACTTACCCAAAAATGCGAAGTGAGAGTCAGGTCCATAGTTTGGTATATATCCGAGGGAGGTTCGTTGAGCAGAGACCGTGGGCTCGGAATGCCGCAGCAATGGAATAACATTGTTACATTTCCTACTTCACGTTTCACATTCTTGGCCATTTTCTTCACTTCTTCTTTCTTGGTGATATCGCAGGTGAAGTGCCATATCTTGCCAGTTTTCGGGGGGACCAGGGTTTGAGCCTCCTTGGCAATGCTTTCATTCAAGACGGTGTTTATGTCGATGCACACAACTGTCGCACCTTTCAATGCCATCTGCTTCACTATTTCCTTGCCCACCCCTCGGCAGGCACCGATCACCTAAAAAATAAAGCATTTAGTCACCAAATCCAGCACATTTTTCAACTAAAATACACTCAGACCTCGCTTTGCGTCGTTTCACTTTGCATTTTTTCAAAGTTACGTCGTTACTGAATAAAGACTCATTTCCTCTATCTTTGATGTGTATATGATTTCCAATGGAAAATAGCAATTCACTTTGCGTTGTTTCAATTTGCGTTGCGATATTTTGGAATGTGTCTACGACGCAAAGTGAGGTCTTAGTGTATTAAGAAGAAAAAAAAAACTTTATGTAATAATTACTTAGTTTACAGAGAATTGATTTGCACTATTTCCACATTGATTTCCACTAAACTGCGATTTTAAATAAGTATCAATCCTGCACTCCAAATTATTGGATATATGAGTGAATATACAATATTTGATAGGATACATATAGATAACATAAGCGAAGGAGTTCAGGTGTAGGCATCACCGCTATATGGGAAAACAAATTGGAAGAGGAATAGTAGTTACGCACAAACATAGAATATTCGTTATTCTATACCAATACTCCTACTAGCTTGGAAACAAATAAATACATTCGTATTTTGTTAAGTTGTTAAAAAAATTCCAACAATTATAATTCACAAAAAAAACCTCTTACCTACAAATATTTCATAGTATAATAATTATAACAGTTATTTTTTTACATTTAAATCCTTTGTCTAATTTGCCTGTAAAAAAAAATGTGGTACGGGCCCTCCAGTGAAGAAATGGCTCAAGCTGATTTTACCATATTATTTTTTGAGGCAGTTGAATCTATTCTCGTAGGGTGGCTCTGCGTGTATGGACTGTAGTGGACTCTGTCATCCAATGTCGATATTATTTAGGTATATTTGCTATTCAAAGATATGAACAAATATTTTGCCCATAAAACCATTTATTTTATTTTAAAAAATGAAATACTAGATGGAACAGCTTTCTGTACCCAATACCAGTTTTAAAAGTAGTTAAAAAATCTTTTTGTTTAAATATTCAATAAAAACATGAAACTGGAACATATTATTATTTAATTCCAATTTTTGGAATTAAAAAACCTGCCCTTTTTCCGAAAAAAATCTTCATTAAAACTCATCAGTCAAAGGGTTGAACTACAAATATTTCCACTTACCATAACAATCTCCCCGGTAACAGACTTCAGGGGCGCTGGCCATACAAGTTCTAATCCTGCTTTTGCTATTGAGAGTATCGAGTAAAAAGTAAGCCAAGAAATATCCCATATTAGAACGGACGCTGCGTAAAAACGCAGTAACATGCGAAAAGGCAGGAGAAATTTCAGGCTTCCGGGAATGGAGCGTACCCAAGTACTGCGGCTTCGGTTCTCTAATTCCTGCAACAAATCCATATTGTCACAACACTGTCTTCGATAAATATGCACAACCATTAACAACACTTGTTAAAACACTAAATAAACTGGATAAATATTATTATCAATACCATTTTAATCTTCGTTGTAGCTAGCCGGCTACCAGACTCAGCATGAGTATATCACTGTGTATCAGAAGGAAATTGACTGAGACTTTTTACTCAGGCCAATGTCCGGGGTGCAATGTGTGATAATAATAATTTATTATTCATCAAGTCCTTATCTTTTTCGTGTACGTACTTATCAATCAATGCCAGCTTCCCGGTTAAAATAATTTTTAATAACAGATAACGAAAAATAAGAACACATGTAGGTAGAACAGAAAAAAGTAAAATAATAATAGAGAAAATAAACATACCTACAAATGCAGAAACAATAATAATGCCGTGCTTTAAAGGTAATTTATATTTTATATCTTTATTTTTATGCAAAAATAATCGATTTAATTTTTCGTCATTATTTGACAGTTCAGTACCTTCATCAGCGAGTGACAGAACACGAGACATACAAAAATCATATATGTATACATACATATTGCTATAGAAATGGAAATTTGGCAATGGTGTAAACACTACACGATCAGAAACCAAGCCAAAAGTTTACAACTACTACCATCACGCCGTTTCTCCGCAAGGATAGGCAGAGAGGATGGAACGCCACACTCTTCTGTCCTAACATACACTTCTCGCTTCCTTCACATCCATACATCTAGTCATATATGCCCTCCGATTACGCAAAATTTTGATACCACCAGATTTTGGGTTCTGATCGTGTTGTTTTCGGCCATTCTTGTTCTGATCTCCCTCTCACATTCGCCACATATAATTTCTTAGTCATTCTCTCGTTATCCTTTCGCTTCACGTGTCCATACCGCCTTAAAGAACTCTTCTGAATTGTTTTAATTATCCCTTGTTTAGCCCCACATTTCTTTCTTACCTCTTCGTTTTAAGGGATATATGTATGTTGAACCTATATTTTCATGTATATTCATAATGTCTACCTCCGTGGTGTAGTGGTCAGCGTATTTGGCTACCGTGCTAGAGATCCCGGGTTCAATTCCCAGTGGGGTCAAAATAAATACGGATGATATTCACTTTCATATTACCCTGGACTAATACAAGAAGCCTAGGGCTGATCACCTTGCCTTTTTGCAATAAACATTCAAGTTAACACTGCGTTGCTACGATGCAGTGCCCTTTGCACCATTGGGTTCAAATAAGGGTTAAAATTGTTTTTTTTTTCATATATAGAGGTAGGTACTCATAGAAGATAACTAGTCTATGGCATTGTTTTGACAGCCTGATGAGCGTTTACTCATTTGCTGTCAAATTTTGTTAATTTTTCTAATATTTGAATGCGATTCGTTTATGAATTATAATCAACTGTATTTAATTCATGTAAAAGTGTACATTAAAAAAAAACATTAAGAAAGAATTAGGGTTTAAGCTGTTTCTAAAATGTCTATCGTGTATACAGGTGATCCGGATTTAGAATTAAAAGTAAAAAAAGGTTTGTATTTGGAATAAAAAAGGAAGAATTAATTTCAATTTCTGCGCAATTTTTTATGATTATTGTACGATAAATTTATTTTTTCTTCTCACTTATAGCTACTGAGCGGATATCAGAAAACATGCACATAGTTGCGAATGAGCCATCGCTGGCATTCTACAGACTACAGGAACACGTGAGGAAGGCTCTTCCTCCGATGGTGGAGAGGAGAATCGAAGTTACTAAACTACATCACGAACTGCAAGGAAGATGTTATGACGTGGAGTATGCTGTGAGGTACAACATTTCTGCTTTATTTAACTGATAAAGAAATGTTTTAAGTCCATTACAAGTCTATGCTAAACGGTATAAATTAACCTATTACTTTAACAACTAATTGGCTCAGGTAATGATTACTGAAAAACTTAAAACAAGTTATTATGTAAATGCATACTCCTTACAGAGCATACTGACTTTATTTATCATTGAGATCAATAATTTCTTATTGCTTTTTTCAGTGCTGTGAAATCAATGGATGGAGCCGCCAAAAGCTTTGCCAACATTCAAGAGATGCTAAAGAATGCTATATTCCTCAAGCAACAGTTGAAGTATGAAGAAACGAGAAAGAACAAGAAAGACACTAGTTCTGTTTACAAGCGGCTGTCAGCTCACATTACCCTGGACCTGCCTGACTTAGCAGACCTGTCGGGCGTAGTGAGGGAAACTACCAGCCGAGTGGAGAACATGATGGCTCAAGCCAGAAGCTCTACAACTAGCACCGAATTGCAGAGATCTCATACAACTTTACATTAGGACACATTTAACTGTGTCTCTTCATTTGTTTTGCTATTGTGATATATTTAGTATAAATTTTTGTTGAAAAACAATAAGTTCATTTGATTTATTTAATGTTTTTGTATTTTAAATTTAATAAATAATTTATTCAATGTTTTTACGTTTTAAGTTTAATAAATAATATGAGTATTTGATGCATGAGTAAAATGTTTTACTTTTGTAACTAATAAAAGCAATCTGCTACCCTAACCCAAACCTTACCGAAATTGTTGTCAAGGATTCTGATATACATATTGCTATTTTTTTTAGCTTTGAGAATAGGTGTCTGCGGAGATTTTTGGACGTGCGGTGGTTTGACTATGTGAGGAGTGAAGAGAAAAGTTGTAGGACGCAGCAAATCTTGGCAGTTGTCTTTTGAACTTCGGGACGTGAACCTGACTTGGGAGGATGCAAGGTAGCTGACGGCCGACAGAAAAACCTGGAGACAGTTTGTGAACTCCATATGCTCCACATAGGGAGCGGATATGGTATTAATAATAAATAGTATTTTTTGATGCCTCCTTTCTTGTAAAGTTATCAAGTTTTTTTTTATCACAATGTGTAATGCAGCTTAGTTTAAGCAAAAGCGGTGCTGATTATAGATATGAAAGCTTGTTAAAAGAAAGACACTTGTTGAAGGTTTTTAAAATGACTGAAGACTTATTATAATATCGTTTTCTTTACGTACGCTACCCAAAATTAAAGACCTCAGAAAAGATTTTTTATTTTCCTGATTATCTAATACATGGGAAGTTAAACCACAAATAAAGGTTTATATTATCCACTGACACTTCGTGATGGAATTGCATTTTTAATTTATTATTAGATTAAAACCAATATTTTTAGCTTTTCCACTTTTTTATTTGACCAGCGACCGGGTTTCGTCGTTACCGACATCATCAGACTGGTGAGAGGCTATACAAATTGTTATGTTATATATAAAAGAAGGCAGGAGTTGATAACCATGATTTGATATACTTTTATGAGAAATTAATTTAATTTGAGTGAATTTAAGTATTGTATAATATTAAAAATATTTTTTATGGAAGGAGCCGTCAACCAGCATTTCCTGATACTTCGTTACATAATTTAAATTCATTTACAAAAAATGCAAATCTATTATAACTTTATATAAAATCGTGCTTTCAATACAAAAAAACCTTTATAAAAAATATTTTTAATATCATACAATACTTAAATTCACTCAAATTAAATTAATTTCTCATAAAATTATAACAAATCATGGTTATCAACTCCTGCCTTCTTTTATATATAACATAACAATTTGTATAGCCTCTCACCAGTCTGATGATGTCGGTAACGACGAAACCCGGTCGCTGGTCAAATAAAAAAGTGGAAAAGCTAAAAATATTGGTTTTAATCTAATAATAAAAAAACACAAATAAAGGATTTATGTTTTAGTTGTTCGTAAAGTAATAAATTAAACTTCTTGGTTTGCTTAATTAAAAAATATTACGGTAAGGTCCAATAATTTTTATCTTTAGAAATATAAATATTGTTACAAACTATCAAAAACATGTTTCACAAAAAATAAATCTGTGTAGGTACGTAATTTCACTGGTTATATAAATTATAACCGATCGGGCTACATTTTTCCTTTATGTTGTATACTTGAAAATTTTGTACGCTTCAGTTGCAAGCTTGACTGTCATGGCAAAAGCTGTTTTGTACATGTAGGTATTGTGTCTCGCGAATTTTGTGCACCAGTTATTTTTTTATTGTCAAGATCCGTGTATTTGACTAACGGGTGAGTGCTTTATGTGTGCAATAAACAGTCAATATTTTTATATCGTGTTAATTTAATATTTTTGTACTCTATATTTATTCACATAAAGTATGTCGATCGATTAAATTAGCTCATACTTGTGTGCAATTTTATTACAACCCTTACGAATAATATATTGCGCGATAAATATTAAACAAGCTTTTAGAGACCCGAAAAAGTTACTGTAGTGGATCCATATATTAAAACTTGCGTATTTTTCTTTACGAATTTGTCCGGTAGGTACCCATCTGTCAAAACTGTCTTGTATCTGAATTTTAGCTCAAGTATCTAATTTTTATTTTATTTGTTGATATTTTCTACATAATTAATAGTTTCCGGGGTTATTTACAACACAACAATGAAAAATGCATTATGAGACGAATTTTTACGCACGAAATCATAACGTAAGCGACCTGTAAATGTTTTGTGGAATAAATACCATCGAAAATATTGAATTATCCGTAGTATTACAACACGTGTACGTCGTGTAAATTGTTTTTTTTTATTTATTTATAATATATCTCATATAATGGGTGTTCTCTTTTAACCTCGTCATATTTTTACTCTCTTTTTATATCAATATAATTTACATCCTTTAATAATTTATTGTTGTATAATATTTTGATTAATTACAATTACTACCCACTTAATTAATTCTCACGGCATAATTTCACTGACTTGGTTTTTGAAAATTTAAAAAAATTTAATGTTTAGTATTTTTTAGTGTCTGATTTCTTCGCAGTTTTCTGAAATCAATAAATAGTTTCGTATCATACCCAAAAACGACGAATGTTCTCATGATATGTTTTAAAAATCAACCCTAGAGTTTTTTTGGCTCTGAAAAGTTCGTTCAGACTTGTGATGATTGTTTATGAGGTAAATGTGATGTGTTGTCGTCGGTATTTTTACTCCATTACACTTTTTACGTCTCAGATGTTTACATATGTAAAATGTTTCGAAAGTAGGGTACGATATTACCTAGTTACATTTATGATAAATATATTTCGTAAAATCAAGTTAAAATTTACTTGTAGCTTTTATTTATCTGCCTTCGTAGTGTACCGGTTACCATATTTGGCTTTCGTGATTGAGGTCTCAAGTACGATTCTCGGCTTGGTATTCGTATATACCATATATACACATACATATCGCTCACTCCTTTCAAGAACGTCATAAATGAAAAAAAACTTGAATTTTCAGGAGAACGTTTTTAAAGTTTAAAAATATAATAAAATGTATTAAAAATAAATATCAAGCCACTTATTGATCTTTTTACTGTGCAACAGATCTTTTTAGGTAAAACTTGAAGGTTTTTTCTCCATTTGAAAAATATTTAGTAGATTTAAAAAAATAATTAAACAATACCGTTCCTTCAAAATGCAAAAACAACGCTTTCTGCCCTGTAGCGGGTAAATATTAAGTTTAAAATATGCCGTTTTTGCTGGGATATAGTACATTTTCAGGGCATTCCGAAAACATGCATAACTGAAAATTGACGATTTTTGATTTATGACGTTCTTGAAAGGAGTGAGCGATATGTGTGATTTTACCACTTTATTTAATGTGTTACCTTGTGCTGGCATCTGAAGTGTAAGACTGACCTACAACCGTACCTATCAAAAACAAAGAACTCAGTATTTTAGGTATTCAAGTTCACTCCATTTTTTGCAAAGATAAAATTTATCTGTCGTCTGCAATAAAATCACAATATCGAAAATGTTTTTCTCTAGCAAATGTTATTTCGAGACAAGAGTATGTTGGAAGCAAAGTGAATGAAATATATTTAAATAAAATTGTTAAATCGCCCACCGAAAGCATGAAAGGCTCTTAGCTTTGAAATTTCGACCTAAAATCTATTATGAAAAAAAAAAAACAATTTCACATTTATCAATTTTATGGGAGTACTTACTACCCCTGTAAAATTGATAAACGTGAAAGTGATTTTGTCAGCCATTTGCATGGATTCCTGGAGGTCCCGGGTTCGATTCCCAGGGGGGGTCAAGTAAATATAAAGGAATTTTTCGCTCTAATATTCAATATTACCCTGGACTGGTACCTGAAGAGGAAGGCTGATCATCTTTCATTCGTGTGATCAAGATAAAATTGCTTATATAATGCAGTGCCCCATGCACCATCGGGTGCGGATAAGGGTTTGAAGAATTAGAAACTAATTTATGTAGTAAACTCTATATTAATTTATGTATTAAATGTTAAATCAGTGTTTGTTTTTAAAATTTAATACATAAATTGAAATGGAATTCTATAAATTTAACGCAAATAATATATAAATAACAACTTTATAGTTTTTTTCCACATAAGTATATTTTATTTGACCAGTCACCAGTAACCGATGATGTCGGTAACGACGAAACTTGGTGAAATAAAATATATGTGGAAATAATTTATACAGCTGTTATTTGATTACGGAAACACTTGTTTTTATACCACTTGAGTTTTATCAAAGACTACTAGTTTCGGAAGCTAAACTTCCATCGTCAGGTCTGAATAATAACTAAAAAAACAAGTGTTTCCGTAATCGTTGTAACATGTCTAACCACAAAGTTAATTCCGAAACAATAAATAAAATAGCTGTTATTTTATTATGTAAAATACAGTTCCACCAAGAAATGTCAGTACAAAACATAAATCTACCAAACTAATTTGCTATGTTTTGCCGGAAATTGTTAAGTACTTTACGAGGTTGGCGCTTTGAAGGAGTAAGGTGCAGGAGTCCTCTTTGTAAGCGTCTGCAATTAATCCTTTTAAGTTCAGCATGATGTCGCAAGTTTGTGTGTAAATGATTAAAAATGTACAAGTGCAGTAAAGAAGCTGCCTCGTGTTTGGCGTGTCCTCGACGTGAGCCAGGAGCCGGCTACCCCCGAGCGAGGTGTCTACCTCCCCCGCCCACAGTGCCCTGCGCGGGGTTGGGATCTCCCCTTATCTCTTATCAGATTTGCATTATGCTTACGAACGAGGCTATATTTAAATTCAAGTTGGGCTCTCTCGAGTCGGTAGGTGGCGCGGGTACTGCCTATCCCTAGCCGTGACAGCATCCACGGGTACGGATTATACTCGAATTAGCTTTAGTTCAACATTTTTATCGATATCTCAACTAAGATGAAGACAACATTTTGAGTGTGTCCAAATACTTGTTCACAAAATCTGGGTTATCTCCAATTACAGGAGTTATTTTCATATAATTTTTTTTGGTCGTCAGCCCCGTAAATGCCCAGACTTCCATATTTTTCCTTATCTTTGAACACTCAAAATGTTGTAAATAAATTATCTGGTCAAATTATAAGCTTAAATAGTAAAAATGAGAATGGTATTTTCTGGCGTTTTTTATGTGTGTGATTTATAATCCAGGATTCGGACCTCACATACTAATATAAGAGTTTCTGCTTAGTAAAAAGCTTCTTTACATCTCACCAATAGATGTCTCTAGTGAAGTTCTAGTGATTCAAGAACAAGTTTTCTAAATTGGTTCATATATATAGAACTTCCAAGAATTTGAGTAGTGTGGTTGTCAATAATGGGTGGAATTGGTGAATGTTACACGTGTGTAAAGTGATCGCTTAAACCAGCCTATGACGGTCGTTAGCCCCGTAAATGCCCAGACTTCCATATTCTTCTTCATCTCTGATGAGATGTCAAAAAATAATATAAGATGAAGACGTTTTTATTGAATTGGGAATATGAAAGTCCGAAGAATTCCAGGGCTTACGATCTTTGATTGGCTGGATCAATCCAAGTGATCACTTTCACCATTCTACCATGACTGACAATCACATTACTAAAATTCCGTAATGTTGGGCATGTAATACATATCCTTCAGTTGAAAACACAATCCGCATTTTCGAGAAAAACTTGATCGGCGTCCCTGTGGTTGGAAATAGCGAGTTAAGAGACGTTAATTTTTTTATGCATGTGGGATTCTTCCGAATTTCACATGTATACATACTCTAGGAAACCCTGAAAACCGGACCTTTAGTAATGAGATTGTCACTCATGAGTGCAGTTGTGAATGTTCTCGTCTGTGGACTCGATCTCCTGGATTGGTTTGCAGCAACAAATGACACTTCCTTCGCCATTCCGGTATATTATGCGCCACCCTATTCAGCTCCTCGTGCGTTAAATAGCCCATATCCCCGTATAAGTCGCAAAGATATTGGCGGCGTGGGTTTGTTCCCTCGATCGTTCCCTCTATTACCCCAGGCGCAGGAACTCTCCTGTCTCAACACGTGACAGATCCATTTGGCGCGTCTCTTCGAGATAGGCTATTCGATGTGAATGTTACACAGTGTATAAAGTGATTACTTAAATCAGCCAACGATAGATTGTAAGTCCTGCCAATACGGCTGTCCAAACTTAAAACACAGTAAGGGACATTTTTTTGTAGTACATTTTTTATAATACAATTACTGAAGATGTGAAATATCGTTGAAAATCTTGATATATACTTACGTGGAGTTCCTCCTACACTATCCACCATTTACGAACTAAACATTTGGGCACACTTAAAAATATAACTTTAATTCCTCTATACCGTACGCTTTATTATGTTTTGATCGTCCCCGGTCAAAATGATTTTAATTATCACTAGAAGTTCAAAGCGTGCCGTTCGATTATTAGATAAACAGCTAAGGGTCTCGATACCAGGGCTATAAATAAGAGGGGCCACGTCGTGCGACACTCGGCAGTCGGCAGTGGGCAGCGGGCAGTACCCGGCTGTCGTCGGGAGCCGCACTCCTCCAGGATTCCAGGCCGGTAGAGGCAATCAAACTTCCATCCGATCAATCAGCCCCTACCCCCTCCCTGGCACCGGCCACCCACCCCGCCGCCGACGACAGCTAGAAAGTGGGAAGTGGAAAGAATCATCTCGAGCGTGAAATAACACAACCGAAACATATATTTTGCATTAACCCCCTATCCTTAACCCCGACCTTTATGGTTTCACGCTTTGGGCTTATTTGACCCACTCTTATGAATCCAGAAATATGACACTTATAAATATCTCGTGGGTTTAGAAGCAAAAATAGTTCTCGCCACTTTATTTTAATGCAGGCGTGGCCAACCTTTCCTAGGTCTGGGGCCAAATTATCATTCTGTCTCCGAGTCAAGGGCCTGACTAAATATATATATATATATATATATATATATATATATATATATATATATATATATATATATATATATATATATATATATATATATATATATATATATATATATATATATATATATATATATATATATATATATATATATATATACATATATACATATATATATATATATTATATATATATATATTTATATATATTATATATATATATATATATATATATATATATATATATATATATATATATATATATATATATATATATATATATATATATATATATATATATATATATATATATATATATATATATATATTATATAAAATATATATATACATATATATATATATATATATATATATATATATATATATATATATATATAAATATATATAATATATATATATATATATATATATATATATATGTATATATGTATATATATATATATATATATATATATATATATATATATATATATATATATATATATATATATATATATATATATATATATATATATATATATATATATATATATATATATATATATATATATATATATATATATATATATATATATATATATATATATATATATATATATATATATATATATATATATATATATATATATATATATATATATATATATATATATATATATATATATATATATATATATAATATATATATATATATATATATATATATATATATATATATATATATATATATATATATATATATATATATATATATATATATATATATATATATATATATATATATATATATATATATATATATATATATATATATATATATATATATATATATATATATATATATATATATATATATATATATATATATATATATATATATATATATATATATATATATATATATATATATATATATATATATATATATATATATATATATATATATATATATATATATATATATATATATATATATATATATATATATATATATATATATATATATATATATATATATATATATATATATATATATATATATATATATATATATATATATATATATATATATATATATATATATATATATATATATATTATATATATATATATATATATATATATATATATATATATATATATATATATATATATATATATATATATATATATATATATATATATATATATATTAATAATAAGTAGAATGGTGAATGTTTTATATTATATAATGAACGACATAATTTAATATGTGGAAATTGGCCTTGAACTTGAATCAGGAGAATATCAATATTGGCGTTGATAATCCTTTGGAATTGTCGAGGTTTTCATCTGTTATCCTCGTTCGATTTGTTTTTTTCTCGAAAAAAAACTCTTCGCACGTATACCCGTATTTGCTGCCAAAAAGACAAATAATTTTTCTTGTAAATGCGTGTAAATTTTTATATTTGTATATACTTCGCTAAGATGCTTGAGGGCCGAACAAAATAGCTCGGCGGGCCGGTGGTTGCCCATATATGTTTTAATGTAATATTTTGTCATAGCGGGTTACATTTCTCTCTCTTTTATTTCGAATGGTTGGCCTTGCGCACGACGACTTCAATATTTCGTGAATGTAGAAAAAAAGCAAAGTAGGCGGATTCTCCGAAGAGTTTCTCGAAAATAGCAGAGTCCCCCCCTCTCCGGGTGGCGAGGAATCTGCGAGGGTTGATGAAGGAGGGAGAGTAATGTAGGAACTTGGGGAAGCAGATAATTATCACCAATACACGCTTCCAGGACTAACGAGAAAATCTAATAAAAAGGAAATGTAATTGGTTATATTTTGTGACCTAATTTTGTCAGTCGTTGACTTATTCAACAGATATATATTATAAATGTCTCAACTTGATATGAAACATCAATCGTTCTTTTTTTTATATGAATGAAGATGAAAGTCTGAGCATCCCAGGGCTTACGACCTGGTATTTGGCGGGGTTAAGCGATCACTATATATACTTGTGTAACAATTACTATTCGGCCCATTGTTGATCATCCTTATTGGGTTGATTTTTGAAATCTGTATTTATGTACATATATTGCATATCGCTCACTCCTTTCAAGAACGTCACAAATAAAAAAAACTTGCTTTTTCAGGACAACATTTTTAAAGTTTAAAAATATAATACAATGTATTAAAAACAAATATTAAGCCACTCATTGAACTTTTTACTGTTCAACAGATCTTTTTAGGTAAAACCTGAAGGTTTTTTCTCCATTGGAAAAATATTTAGTAAGTTTAAAAAAATAATTAAACCAAACCTTTTCTTTAAAACGCAAAAACAACACTTTCTGCCCCCCTGCAACGGGTAAATATTAAGTTAAAAATATGCCTCTTTTGCTGGGATAAAGTACATTTTCTGGGCATTCCTTAAACATGCACAACTGAAAATTGATGATTTTTGATTTATGACGTTCTTGAAAGGAGTGAGCGATATATACAGGTTTCAAAATTCAAGCAGTGGTTGTAGATGTACCTACTCGAGGTCCTTCTATTCGGTAAATAACAAAATATGTTAAAATTTCTTATCCTTACATTTACCTTGTATTTATAAGCAGGGCACAAACACTAAAGGAGATTTTTTTTTAAATAACAAAATATTCATTAATTTTCTTTTCCGTATCATCAAATTCCTGACAATACAGAGCGACAATCAAGTCGCTAGAGAAGTAAAGTTAAAGACATCTATCTACATTGCATAATTATCTTCGTATTTTTCACTGTCATTCCTGCCTTGCAGACAAACAAAAATGGTAGTATATCAGCATATAACCACTCACCGAGATTTTTGTCTTAAGGTTTATAATATAATAATATCGAGAATAAATTATTTTATTTCTCATTACTATTGTAGTAATGATTGGGCAAATGACGTTTTTAATTTCGCGATCTTGACTCTTTACCGATAAAGAATAGTTTTTTTTCAGGTGTTTATTTCATTATTTAAAAAATCAGAATAGTATTGACGTAGAACTGGGTAAAACCGTAGGAACTTTAAGGAAAACTTTTGCTTATCGGCGTAGCATCGATCGTAGCTAGTGCGGTCATTGTAGACCGAGCGCGGAGAGATGCCGCCGCGACGCTTCGCGGCTCCGTCGAGACGCTCTAGCGGGTGAACACTCCTACCCGCGTCACTCGCCACGGGGCAACGTACCCTGTCCCTACCTTGCACCTACTTGCACACTGTCTTCAACTCGTTTATCTCAGCTAGCAACTAATTTCAAATGTCTCAACAATATTTTAAATACTGACTTAACTAACCAAGTAATCATCACGCCGCTTCCTCGCGGGGTAGACATAGAGAATAGAACGCCACACCAATCTGTCTTTACAAAAAAAAACTTCGCCTCTTCCACATTCCCTGACTGAGCACTTTCGAGCATTTAAAATACCCGACCGTCTTTTTCTACTTCTATTACCAACCACATTCGCCTCGTATTTTTTTTGTTGTTTTACTAATCTTTTGTCCGCCTCCGTAGTGTAATGGTCAGCACGCTCGGCTACCGTTCTGGAGGTCCCGGGTTCGATTCCCAGGGTCAAATAGATATAAGTGATTTTTTCACTAATATTTATTCAATATTACTTTGGACTGGTACCTGAAGTGGAGGGCTGATCACCTTTCCTTCATGCGTAAACAATCAAGATAACACTGCATTTATATGAAGCAGTGCCCTATGCACCATTGGGGTGCGGATAAGGGTTTAAATAAATAATAATCTTTCTTCATTCATGCGAATTACGTGCCCAAACCACATCTTTCTTAATATTAAAATATGCGTAGTGGTTATTCTTTTGTAGAAATAAGGACTTTAAAGACTTTAAAGCTTAAATAAGCAGTATTAATTAAATTAAAGAAAGGTGTGTTGAGATGTTTTGGACATGTGAAACAGATGCGTAGAGGAAAAACAGTAAAACAAATTTACTAGGCGAATGTAGTTGAAAATAGGGGCAAAGGAAGACCGAAGAAAACTTTTCAAGATCAAATATTTCAAATACTTGATCACTTTCAAGTATTTGAAATACTTGAAAGTGGTCAGGTCAAGTGGTCAGGTCAAAAGTCGAATAATCTGCGGGCATGTGTGAGAAGAAGCATGAATCTGGAAGAAGCGAAGGTCGTTTGCAAAAACAGATTGGTGTGGTTTTCTTCAAATTTTGTCACTTCCAGAGCCTCCATACAAACAAAAGGGATATGTAAAATCTCTCTGTTAAAGTTTTAAGTTATTGAATAAGTGTTCAGTTGGCTTGGCCATGTACTCCGCATGCCTCCTGAGAACCTTAATCAAGCTTGCCTCTTTTACAAGGCATCAGGTTCGCGCCGCCCAGGACGACCACTGCTGACAATTCGTCGGCAGTTCTCGTCAGAACTTCGGGACGTGGATCTGACTTGGGAGGATGCAAGGGAGCTGGCAGCCGACAGAAAGGCCTGGAGACAGTTTGTGGACTCCATATGCTCCACCTAGGGAGCGGATATGGTTTATAAACTAAAAATAAATAAGTTTTCTTCTAAACTATGTATTTGATTAGGGAAAAGGAGCGCAAGGGCGGGCTGAATGCCTTATAACGCAAGTAAAGTGCTCGAGGTGACTCCCGTACAGTAGTATAGAAGTCTCTATTGAGAGCCGCGTGGACACTTGTCGAGGGGCAGACATTAGTCAGCCTTTAGCTGTGTGCTCAGTGGCATAATTAGGGACGCAACGCGCCCCCGCACAATCGGAGGGGCGGCTCCTTCCCTCTCCACTTGGCCTCGCGGGAAATTATTTCCGCTGCATTTTCACAAAACTCACCATGTGACAGAGAAGTGTACTATTACCGTTACTACTACTGCCATCACGCTGTTTCCCGCAGGGTTAGGCATAGAGGATGGAACGCCACACTCTTCTATCCTGACATACACACAAGACACTGCTATTTTTTTAAATTACCTAACGTCCAAGTGACTCTGAAATCTAGCGACCCTACTTAGGCTTCAACTTTTTAAGTTTTATAGCCTATGCCTACTCGTGATTGGATTTACTCTTTACGTTTAAAATTTCTATAATTTCATGCAATTCATGAGTGAAAATTCTAGGCAACAATACTCACCATACACTGTTAGCTTCCTTCACATCCATACATTTAGACATACATGCCCTCCGGTTATGCAGACTTTTGATACCACCAGATTTTAGGTTCCGATTGATCTGATCGTCAGTTTTTTCGACCATCTTCACTTTGTTCTCCCGTTCACATTTGCCACATATATTTTCTTGGTCATTCTCTCGTTATCCATTCGCTCCACATGTTAATCTTTTCAATTATCTCTTGTTAATCTCCCAAATAAATAAAAAAATAAAATCTTATATACATCGGTATATAACATTTTTAGTCATGTCGGTTTGACATTGCCCGCTAACATTGATATTATCATTGATTATGACATATATGAACAATATTCGTCGTCGAAATGCGATGCTGGAATTTTGTATACACATAGACCTCCAGCGCCTTGTCTTCAAATAGGAATGATGCAATGTAATGATACAAGCGTAAATTATGCCACTCGTGAAGTCATTTTGTTGTATGACACCATCACAATGATCTCGAAATCAGTCACTGGGTCATATATCACACTGAAATGTACATATTGATCAGTCCTCGCGGATGTGTAAATGTCAATACGCTCAACATGTGATTGCATTCGGGGGTAGATGTTCCTCTATCGGCAGGCGAGGAGGGTAGTGCACGGTACCTACACATGACGTGCCTAGTAGTAGAGAGAGATATCGATTTCCTTACCTCCTCCCGCTCGCTGCTCCCCTGCCTCCCATGGGAACTAGTCACTGGGTACATGGTGCATGGATACTCTTTGGCAGTCACTCCTGCCGTGACGTCACCGCCTCGGATTTGCGTCACCACCGATAATTAATTATCGCGTAATTAATAAGCCGGCCTTTTTGAAAATAATGTCAACCTATATTCTTCCGAAACGCCCAGAGGAAAATATTGATAACTTTTACATATTATTGTTTATGTCTAAATTACTTAAATAACTAAAATTCTTGTCTATGAAAGCTTATGTTCAAATACCTGATAGAAGATCGAATAATTTCTTTTAAAAAGTTCATTATTTTTCTATTTTCTTCTGATTCTTATTTGCACCTTATCTGTGCATAGTGTCCAGTTGATCTTTGACTAATCCAAATATATTAAATAAATATTTGTTACATCTCAACGTAGATGAAGAAGAATATAGAAGTCTGGGTATTTACGAGGCTTTTGACCTGTCATAGACTAGTAAAGTGATCGCTTTACACAACCGCAATATTCGCCAAACTACCCATGATTGACAACCACACGACTGTAATTTTTTTGAACTCCTAGAAACATGATCAATTTCTTGACGCAGTACTTATGAGTTCACAACAGCCACCTTTGTTAGATCGAGAAAGCTTTTATCTAGCAGAGACCCTTTTATTATTTATTTGTTATCAAAAATATAAATCAAGGAAAAATATATATATTTTTTTTGTGACGGCTGTTTCACCTTGATATTGTTAAACGGTCGTTTTTTCGGGATTCTTATTTTGACTGTTATGTTAAAAAATAATGAATTTGTTGAATTAGTGGTGAATATTTAAATTCGACATTTGACAAAATATGTAACTTCCAGGGCGCTTTACTTGGAAAAAATCTGTTGCGCTTATACGAGTAGGATCGAATTCTTTAGGGTCATTTTTTAGGACGGTATTTTTTACTTAAAAATTAAGCTAGTGTTCCCGAATTTCCTCGCATTATATATTGGTAGTTTCAATTCAAGTACGCAAATCGATTCACCGACTCGACCGTATGATTCCTTTTAGTGTTTTTAGCTAAGCAACAAGGGAGGGGGGTTGTAAGTGCCGCCTCGTGATCACACTTAGCGCGCAGCTGGAATACATTTCCCATTAACTCTTATCTCGCTTGTTCCACTTTATAGATTTCATATTTTCCCTTCGGAATATCGAGAAGGCTGCGCGATGCAATTACCCGCCCGCTCTCTCGAATCTCCATGCGATTCGTCATGTTTATTTGCATTTTTATCGCGTAACGCGTATTCAAAATGTGTCTTTGAATTTTTCGGAATAGAGAGCCGTTAAAACGGGTTGAAATGATAGGGATGTGGTTATTCCACGCACGTTCGTTCAACTCGCAACATTGTATCCGTACGACCGCCCTCTGCCCTCCCTGTGTGGCTGAGCATTTCCACGCACACGAATGGTAAACAAATTACCGCCACGAGGTAGAAAGGTGAAATATCGCTTAGTTATCTTCCCTTTTAAAATTAGACACAATTCTACTTGTGGTTGTGATGAGACATTATTTTATTTTATTATTTTTATTTTTATTTTATTTTTATTGGAAAACCAACAGAATATTTCGACATAAATAACATAATATGATGAAATACAAAAAAAAATCCAATTCCAATTATAGGTTTCCACCTAAGTAATCTAAAAATAAAACAATTTAAATAAACTGTCACAAAAGTATAACTACCATATATAGAACATTTCTTTATCAACTGGTCAAATAGACATCAACAATATATATTTTAAACGTATTAAAAGAAACATTATTGATGTCTATTTCATTAAGCATTTCATTGCACATATCGCAGGCTCGATTTAAAAATGAATTTTGGTAGGACTTGGTGTGCATTTTAGGGATTTTAAAAAGGTTTTTGTTTCTGATTATCACAAGTTGTCCCTCATTTAGTGTGGGTATGTCCAATTTTTAAAAAGAAAGATTTACATTGGTGTGCAAAAGAAGGTATTCAGTTGACAAAATTTGACGAAGCAATAGGCCATAAAGATCTATCGGATTTAGTATTGTCTTATTTAGAAGATATGACAAGACAAATAAGACTAATAAATGAGCTATGTGACAAATCTTGATTGATACAAGATATTGAATCCATTGTGTCTATTATATTGTTGTATCTTTTGTATTTTTTTAGGTCAACTTTAATTATTTATTTACAGCATTTTGAGTGTGTCCAAGTACTTGTTCACAAAATCTGGATTATCTCCAATTACAGGAGTTATTTTCATATTATTTTTTGACATCTCATCAAAGATGTAGAAGAATATGGAAGTCTGAGCATTTACGGGGCTGACGACTGTCATAGGCTGGTTTGAGTGATCACTGTACACAAAAAATTTAAAATGTAACATTAACCAATTCTACCCATTATTGACAACCACACTACTCAGATTCGTGTACTTATATTTTAGAGATAATCCAGATTTTGTGAGCAAGTATTTGGACACATTCAAAATGTTGTAAATATTAGAGTGTTAAATCACTAATATTTATTTTCACCCCCCCCCCCCTGGGAATCGAATCCGGGACTTAAACCACTTAAACCAGCCTATGACGGTCGTCAGCCCCGTAAATGCCCAGACTTCCATATTCTTCTACGTCTTTGATGAAATGTCAAAAAAAAAAACATTATTTATTATGAACTAAACACATCCACTATCATTTTAAGACATATAAACTGCATAAATATGCCATATATCCTTGTACATACATCGTGTCTATAGTGTCTAGTAAGGCAATGAGAATTTTCTAAGGCAACTAATAAATATTTATTAAAAAAAACCGCTTGGTTAATATTCCTCAAACCTTTCCGTTTTCTTAAAATTGCATCCAAGTTTTATTAAAATAAGAGAGAATATACGTATTCCCTCTCTTCTCTTCTCTTCTCTGATTTCCCCAATGGATGTGTTTCTGCTTTTGTACACGGTCATCTCATTACATCGGCCGAGCTTATAATAAATAAATAATTCACAATGTTTGAGGTGTGTCTAAATCCTTCACAAATCTGGGTTTATCCACATAGGATTTATTTTTACATTTCATTATCTCAACATAGATGAAGAAGAATAAATAAAAAAGTTTACTCAAACCAACCATATATGGGTCCCGTGAACTCAAACATGGTGTTAGTTAGGAGTTATGAGATGACTTGTGTATGAGTTCCAAAAGTTTTAATTGGGTTGTTGTTAATCATGGGTAGAATGGTGAATGATACACAAATTAATAGGTCATAATCCCTGTAAATACCCAAACTTCCATATTTTTCTTTGTTAAAATATCAACATGTAATAAAAAATTGTTTTTCTTCATCTAGTGATATAAGCTTTCCTTCTTCATTTATCTCTTGTCCAAATACACGTGTTTCTCGTTCTCGTGATGAGGAATACCAAACAAAGCTAGTTTCCAGGACAGACGAGTGGCGTTACGTCCTCTCTCCCTACCCCCGCAGCGCAGGGAAACGGTGTGGTAGTATTATTGAAATTAGTAATATTAATATTATTCGTAGTTTAAGTCTGCCTTCGTAGTGTAAATGTCAGCATGCTTGGCTACAGTTCTACAGGTCCCGGGTTCGATTACCGGTGGAGGGGTCAAATAGATATTAAGTGATTAACTCTAATATTTATTCAATATTACCCTGGACTGGTACCTGAAGCGCAGGAGTGATCACCTTGCCTTCATGTGTTAATGATCAAGATAACACTGCGTTTATATAATGCAGTGCCCTATGGACCATTGAGGTGCGGATAAGGGTTGAAGAATATTATTCCGACACTGGATTATTTTCATCCTACTTATGAGATGTCAAGGTGCTAGGTCGTACGCCCTGGGATGCTCAGACTACCATCTTCTTTCATAAAACAAGGGAAGAACGAAACATGTTTCATATGAAGTTGAGACACCTTTAAATTAGTGGAGAGACAGCTGGTCTTCCCCCTCCCAGGAGTGAACCGGAGAGTAACAGGACATATTTCTAAATAATGAAGGAGAAGATTTTGTAGAAACAAATAAAGGAAATCATAACTCCGATTGCTCTCCTGTGAGGTAAACTTCGTCAATTTGCCTTTCACCCCACTGCTGTATCGAGTCGGGCAGATAACGCGGAAGAGTCAAATTGGTATTGATTCCGAATAATTTCCCCGAGCCAGATATCGGGGTGGCTCTTTTAAAGAAACCTTTTTTCTTCCCTCTCCTTACATCCCCGCATCAAATATTACTCTCCTTACCCTTATTTCCCTAGCGCGGGCGCCGACATAGCTTCGCAGAGACTGCGTGAAGGTAAAGTTGCCTTAAACATGTCTGCCGTATTAATTCTTTTCTCTCATGAATAATTCTTTTGGTCAGTTCTAAACTGAATGTTAATTCTCTACTAGCGCCACGGGCGGGTACTATCGAACTTTCGTTTATTTCTCGAGCACCTTACGATCACCTATGAAACTTAAGTACCTACTTAAAGGGGGAAAACAAATTGCTTCCCCGCAGACCCGAAATCCAGAATGGCTGATCAAAGTGGGTTTTTATGAGACTTGATAAAAATGATTTCGCGGAATCCGGAAATGAAGTAACCAATAATATCTGTAAACACAATCTGGTATCCTTTGATGCTCGTATTTCGACGGAAATAATATGTTGTTTTAGCGAAATTTGTTTGAACTAAGTTTTATCATTTGACTTGATGTTTACTTGTATATTTAATACTCCCGGGATTAAAAATGTGGGATTGTTTTTTTTTAAATTACCTAATGTCTAAGTGACTCTGAAATCTAGCTACGGCTTATGCAACACCGCGTATCATGTCCCTACTCAGGCTTAAACTTTAAAAGTTTCATAGCCTATGCCTACTCGTGAGTGGATTTACTCTTTATGTTTAAAGTTACTATAATTTCACGTAATTCACGAGTGAAAATTCTAGGCAAAAACATTCGCTTTGTGGGATGGGCTGAAGCTATTCGGATCTTATTAGTTTTTTGTCAAAAAATCTAGTATTCTTCTCCATTTTCTTTACCGTATACCTGTAATATATTTCACCGTGAGCTCCTTCACTTATAGTCTATATTCTATCGAGTTTCTTACACTCCTAGATCTAAGAACCTGATGCGTTAGATTTCTTTCAAATAATTGACAATTAAGTTAACGCCCCTTCAATGCGATGCGGCGGTCTTTACACTGTTGGGAGCGAAAAAGGGTAAAATAATGTCAGGGATCTGGAATGCTTTCACTAACATACGTTATTGCCCTGCTGAAAGATATGTTTGGTATTGCTAGTGCACAACGGAGTCCTGGTACCAACTTTAATGCATGGAAGCGAAGCATGGAAAAATAAGGATAAAAGTAGACTGATGCAGTCGAAACGCGATCTCTCAGATGAATGTGGGACAAAACGATGTATGATAGATGTTCGAATGGTGAAATAAGAAAAGAATGCTAAGCCAAGATGTTGAGATTAGACATGTGGGAGGAATGCGTGAGGAAAGCACATTAAAGAGATTTATCAGGCTAGTATAGATGGAAATAGGAGCAGAGAAAGAGCGAGGAAAACTTGGAATGATCAGATATTCCAAATACTTCAATGATCGAGTATGTCAAATACTTGGGCGTGGTCCGGTCAAAAGTTTGAATAACCGGCGGGTATGTATGAGGAAATACATGAATGTGGAAGAAGCGAAGAATGTTCGCAAAGGCAGAGTGATGTGGCTTTCCTTCTATTCTGGTTAGTTAGTTAGTTTAGTTATGTTCGGTATTCTCACATCTCTAGGAACTATTAATAGCGGGGTGCCGCTGTACGCTGTTTCCGTATCTCGCTCCGCGTATAATCATCAGGAGTAAATATGTTACACACGTAGATTTGATTAACATCCACCTGTCAAGTCAGCCCGCGCTCCGGAGCCGTGCGGAAGGAACGTAATGAATAGATTGGTTGGTTAGTTGGTTTGACGTTTGACACCGGATGGCCCCCTCCCCCGGCGTGACGTATTGTGGTGATGTCTCACACTCACCACTCACCACTCACCACCACCCACGGCAAGGGCACATGTGAGACGTGTGCGCAACGTGCTGGTATCAAGTGACCTAGTGGCGTGTCAGACTGAAATTATTCTTCAGTCGTTCGTTTGAACGGTCGCCCATATATATACTTATACGAGTATTAACATTCATACCTCGCTAACTTAGTAGTCTGTTCTGGAAATATAGAACCCGATCTAGCACACTAATGACGAATGTATTTTGAAAACTTTCTTGAAAGCTGCGTGAAAGATTTTTGCGTGTACTTATAAAACAACATTTTCACTGTGTTTTTAATTATCGCACCAAAATATACCAAACGGATACTGCCGTCGTAAAAATTCACACGGAAACAGTTTTACACCGTATGTTACAAATTCTCTTCGTAAACCACACGTTCAGAAATTTAGTCAAACATTCATATCGAAGTTTTATTTTTGTTCTCAGATACTCCCGTTGTAAAAACTTACACGGAAACATTAGTACATCGTCAGTTACAAATTCTCTTAGTAAACCACGTTTTAAGAAATTTGGTCACATTTATATCGAAGCTTTTCTTTTATTCTCAAATTACATGTCACAAGTTGAAATTATAAAAAAAAACTTTTTATAAATATTAGACTTAAAATACTCGAGTTCCTCTAGAATAGAGATTTCAAAAAATCAGTCTCGCTGCTGCGTTTAACTCGTTCAATTCATTTTATTGCTTGGTAGACCTGTATGGATATGTATACTGGTACAATAATCGATTGTAGATACTGCAAATACATTTATCAATTGACGGGCGGCATCAATGTGGTACATCCAGCACTTGATTTCTTCTTCGGCTGTATCGGTAGAATTGGTATATATTTATCGCGAGTCGATTGAAAAAAATCCCAATAGATGTGGTTAATTGCATGGGGTGAGTAATCTAATCCACAATTAGTTAGTCGAAGATAAATGGCGAGTGTATCGACCTGCGGTTCTCCACGCCGGCTGCTCGCTACATTCGTTCGGATTGTCTTCTTTTGAATTTCTTTCTAAGTGAACGCATTAGGAATAATTTATTTAGGTAGCTTTTCGTGCTTTTCTTTGCCCGCCCTCGCTCGCCGTAGTACGTCTCCCGGTGGACACATTTAATTAAAGCCCTGGTAGGAAAACACGCGACCCGCCGTCTTCTGTAATTTTCATGCAAAACTTTATACCGGCAAATTGTAACTAAGTGCCAATAAATAAACTTGTTACAATCTCGGTTTATTCTGCTTCTTTATCTTTTAATAGCGATAAGGAAATGCGATTTGAGGAAATGCTCTTGTCAAAATGTTTATGCAACGAAAGGTCCATACAGATAAAACGGATTAGGCTTATTCCCACCCCTATATCTTACCCTATTCTGGTTGAGGTCTTCATATTCTCTAGTCAATTACCGACGCTCGTAACTAGGGGTAGGGAAACTTTTCATTTCTAAAACCCACATCCATTTATATAGTTCAACGTAAGGCTGCATTTGTAAAAAAAATCATGTCAATCCAATGATTACTTTTAAAGTTTTGCTGACACAAACATACGAAAGCTGAATATATATACATAAAAATATATACTTATATATTTTTTATTGGCACGAGTCCAATTTTTTTAAATATGCCGTATCAGAGTAGCCAGGAGGCCGCACGTTCCCTACTCCTGCTCTAAACCGTTGAATAACGCAAAAACGTATTATTTTTTGACATCTCATCAAAGATGAAGAAGAATATGGAAGTCTGGGCATTTACGGGGCTGACGACTGTCATAGGCTGGTTTAAGTGGTTTGGTTCTGTAATTAGAGATAATCCAGATTTTGTGAACAAGTATTTGGACACACTCAAAATGTTGCAAAAACGTATGTAATCGCCAAAGAGCTATTTTTTAAACTGGATAATTGGTCAGGAACAAAAAAGTGCTAATCAAGTAAATTAATTATTACACTACCATCCTTTATTTTGTTCTTTCCCCACTCGTTCGTTTCGCATGTCTAAACTATCTCAACACACCCTTCTTAATTTTATCGATAATGCTTATCTCAGCCTTGCATTCCTTCATTATTACACCATTTGAACATCTATCATACGTCGTTTTGCCGCACATTCGTCCGAGAGATCGGACTCCATGCTTCACTTCCACACCGTAGGGTTGGAACCAGGACGTCGTTGTGTACTGCCAGTGTAGTTTTCGCTAATAGGTTTTTATTTGCCATTACTGATGTCATTAATAGAAAATATTATTTTTAATTAATTTTTAATATTATCATTATGTATTTATGGAAAATATGAATTTTTTATAAATATTTGTGTTAATTATAAAGGGGTGCGTATGATTATATTTTCGTATTATTTATTCGTCTCTCATAGCTGAACTTTGGGTGTTGTTTTGTTAAATTTAAAAAGAGCTGTAGCGTAGATCGATATACTCGTAGTAATGTAACCAATGCACCCTATTGTAGTGAAGGAAATGGCCTGTCAAGTCACCTCTGTAGCGAGGAGGGTTGAGTCCCCTAATTCTTGCGGTGAGACCTGACCAATTGTAACACGTGCAGGGAAACGCACTGCACGTCATAGGATGTTTTATGGCCGCCGTGAGTCGCTAGAAACTGTTACTATCCGGCTGTATAACTGAATTTGTGTTTTGGAACTAAAGATGTAATAAAAGGGTTTTTTTTTTGTTGTCGTAAATTCGTGTTTCTTCGTTCGCCTCTTGTTGACCCTTTTCCTTCCGCCCTTCTGGAAAATTCTTTTGATAGATTGAATCTTCGTTTCGCCACTCTTTCGACGCCTTTATAAAACGATGTACATTCTCCAAATTCCTTTCTCCGTTCCTTTTGTACACCTAGACACTTAGTGGACCCTCTCCGGTTGGAATTCTGCGAGCGCGAATGTCGGTTTTTTTCCACTCGGCGGCTCTACGCGTAATGAATATTGATCTAATAATATGCGAAATAAGTCTGTCCCTCCCCCTCCCCTTCGTTCCTATTATTATAGAATAACCTTCCACATTAGAGTTTTGGCATTTTAACAGCGAGTATCGATTCGCTTTGTGCTATTATACGAGCAGCCTTGTCTGCGGCGCCTTCTGCAAAGGGCAGACGCGAAGTCAACGATTTTACAAACGTTTATTTCGACGATGAATTTCCAAAATACGGCATTCATACAAAAGTTGGCATGATTACCAATTTATCGTATTCACAACAATTTAAGTGTATCCAAATACTTGTTCGCAAATCTTAGTTTTCTCCATTTTTTGGCATCTCAACATCGAAAAAGAAGAATATAGAAGTCTGGATATTTACAGGCCTTATAAATTGTCATTGGCTGATTAAGTGATCACTTTACACGCTTGTAACATTCAGCATTATACCCATGATTGACAACCACATGAGTCAAATTTTCGGAACTCCTAGATAAATCCATCCATCCATCTATGTTGGATTGACAAAGCTTTTATTTAGCAGAGATCCTTTTATTTGGATGTATTGAAGATCGTTCAAGATAAGTTTCACTAATTTATTATATTTTTCACATAAGCAGACAGAGTTTGAATTGCTTATTTTTGAGTATTCATGACCAATAAATACTATTTTATTTTTGACATCTCATCAAAGATGAAGAAGAATATGGAAGTCTGGTCAAATTATAAGCTTAAATAATAAAAATGAAAATGGTATTTTCTGGCTTTTCTCATGTGTGTGATTATAATCCAGGATTCGGATCTCACATTCTAATATAAGAGTTTCTGCTTAATAAAAAGCTTCTTTACATCTCACCAATAGATGTCTCTAGTGAAGTTCTAGTGATTCAAGAACAAGGTTTATAAATTGGTTCATATATACAGAACTTCCAAGAATTTGAGTAGTTTGGTTGTCAATAATGGGTAGAATTGGTGAATGTTACACGTGTGTAAAGTGATCACTTAAACCAGCCTATGACGGTCGTCAGCCCCGTAAATGCCCAGACCTCCATATTCTTCTTCATCTTTGATGAGATGTCAAAAATAATATGAAAATAACTCCTGTAATTGGAGATAATCCAGATTTTGTGAACAAGTATTTGGACACACTCAAAATGTTGTACCAATAAATACAATACAAAATTTTGTCTCGCCGCAGCATTTCATACTGATTGCAGTCAAAGTATTTTATTGATTGTTTTATTCCTAGTTATACCGTTAAAATAATCAACTCGCGATAATACAAATGCATTTATCAATTAACGAGGAGATTTTTATCAACGCCAATATGCCTTAGCTGATAAAACGCACTTGTGTTTCACTGATTTAATAACTATTGGGTTGATGCAAAAGTTTTGACCGTTTTTTACATATAATTTTTTGAATTTTTTTTTAATTGTGTATTATTTATTAAAAAAATTAGATAATTTCCATCAGCTCTTATAACCTTCTCCCATCTTTCTATCAGCTTATTAATACCAGTTGTAAAAAAATCCGTGGATTTTGATGCGAAAAATTAAGTAAGGGATGTTTTTACCTGCTCTATGGTATAATTTTTTTCATCATTTAATTTTTTTTGCAGTGATCGGAATAAATAAAAATCAGAAAGAGCAAGATCCGGAGAATACGGTAGATGCTTGATAACATCCCAATTTAACTCATCTAGCTTATGTTGGATCATCATAGCCATATGTGGTCTCGCGTTGTCGTGATGAAACACTACCCCTTTTCTTTTTACCAATTCTGGTCTATCCTTTTGAAGGTCCATGTTCAATTAGGATAATTGCTGACAATATCGTTCTGTTGTACTTGTCTGATCGTGTTCCAAGAGTTCAAAATACACAATACCCTTATTATCCCACCAAACACAAAGTTTAACTTTTTTTATGGATTTCGGCCTTCGAAGTTGTTAATGGGGCTTGTCCAGGTATAGCCCAATGTCTTTTTCTTGTCACGTTGTTGTACACGACCCACTTCTCATCTCCCGTCACCAAACGATGCAAAAAAGGTTCATGTTTTTGTCTCGCACTCAAAGCAACGCACGTTGAAACACGATCCAATAAATTGGCAGCCGACAATTGATGAGGTATCCAAACGTCGTACCGTGAAACCATTTCCATACGCCTCAAATGTCTTAATACGGTTGTTTGGTTGACTCCCATCATTGACACAATCTCCCTGATGATTTGACGTGGATTGGTGTCAATTATGACTTTTAACTTGTCGTCATCAGACTTCAATGGCCGCCTGGTACGTGGTTTATCAACGAGTGAAAAATCTCCAGATCGGAATTTTGTAAACCATCTTCGTACCTGTCAAACTTTGATGACATCTACTCCATACACTTCACAAATGTTTTTGGTTTCCACACTCGCGGTATTGTCTTTATGGAATTCATAAAGTAAACAATGACGTAAATGCACTTTATCGAGCGACATTTTGAAAAAATACAAGAGGTCATTACTATACTCTGGCTAGGCCAAAACTGAATAGAAAGTAGAGGAAAAGCATCCTTTATACAATGGAATCATAAAAAAGAAGATATTTTTCAGAATTTAAGAAAAAAAATTTTTTTTACCTGGGATCATAAAAAACGGTCATAACTTTTGCATCAACCCAATATTTTCCAAAGTAAACTGTTTCATTCACAACATTTTGAGTGTATCCAAATACTCGTTCACAAATCTGGGTTTTTTCTACATTGGAGTTATTTTTACATTTATTTGATATCTCAAATAAATGTAAAAATAAACAAAGATGAATGAATATGAAAGTCTGGATATTTACAGAGATTATGACGAGCTTATGATAGGTCATAAGCCCTGTAAGTACCCAGACTTCCATATTCTTCTTCAACATAATACATAATTTACAATACGTATTTATTAAATTTTAAAATAATTATTTATTTTCTGCTTTCAGGGTTAAGATAACTTTTTTAACGTTTTTTTTACAAAATACATAAGTATTTAAATAATACAAAATAGTTGGTAAATATACAAAACATTTCAAATATAACGTTTCTACCTCTCTAATAATGTAGATACTTGTGTTTAGAGAGGGAGTTCGTTTTATATATTTTTTTATAAACAAAGTAAATATTATAATTTATATTTGAAGCACTTACTTTGTGATTTTCCATTTTATTGTATAATACTATATTAAGTATTAATCAGTCTTGATGAAGAAGCGGTTAGCTTCGAAACCGGTAAACATTATAATTAAGTTATAATAAAATATTTATAGTAATTTTAAAATAAAGTTACATTTTAATTATATCTTATATTATTCACTGTCTTGTTGCACAGCTCGCCGAACAGTTCCCTTGAATTACGACAACTTTACATGTAATGATTCTGGGTAGATATCATTAATCAAGCCTGGATTGTACCTGGAGAGGTATTCCCGTCATTGTGTCCCGGATTGATTTAGTGCTGAATTGTTGCAATCCTTGCGGAAACTGTGCTTAATATTTCAGGCCATTACGCTTTGCATTATTACTGCCTCCATACCCTTTCGTGACTCTTCTATTGTAATTCCCAAACAAACCTTCGTAAATTATGTATTTATATTGTACATATATATACATACACATATTCGTACTACTTGCCATCTTATCACTGTGTTACCTGGTATCAATACTTAGAATTTAGTGTTGGACGTTAAATTATACAGCAAATATCATATCAATTGTTATGTTTCTTATATCGTATAACGCATGGGTCGGCAACCTTTTGTTGTAAAAGGGCCAAATATTTTTCATGGGATTCAGTGCGGGCCGCACTTGCAGTAGGTATACATACAATATTTATGTACAAATATTTTAGTTTTAAAAATAAAACGCTAAGTGTATATTTTAACGACATTTATTGTATTTAATAAAATCAATGAGATTCCCTTCGCTCCCTTTCTCGCTTCCTTTCACTCGATTGTGTATAATATCGTCCGTCATGTGCGTTGCGGCGAGAATCTCGCGGGCCGCACCAAGATGTCTCGCGGGCCGCATGCGGCCCGCGGGCCGCAGGTTGCCGACCCATGTATAACGCATCAAATATGTATTTTTTTCCTTTTAACGAACCTTGCAAGTTTATATTATTTTTAAAAATCTATGCAGTAGTCAGGCGCATGCATTTCATATAGGCAAAAAAGCAGTGCCTATCCTAACTTACCCGGGCATTTAAAAAAACCCATCTAGTACCTATCTACCTTACTAAGTTGTACCTAGCTTATCTTACTACCTACCTGTACTGCCTACCCTAATTAATTATCTGTGCACGCTCCTGGAAATAGTGATGTATCTAATACCCCCTTTTTTAAAATCCTTATTTATACTTTACAATTATAATTTGAATAAAGTTGTATGATAGATGATAGATAAAACTAAGAAAGGTATGTTGAGATGGATGGGGCATGTGAGTCGAACGAGTGAAGAAAGGATCGTTGAACAAATTTATGCGGCGAATGTGGTTGGTAATAGAAGCGTTGGTAGAACGAGGAAAACTTGGCATTTTCGAGTATTTGAAATATATCACTTGAAAGTGGTCAGGTCACGTGTCGGAATAATCAGCTTGTACGTATGAGAAGATTTATGAAAATGAACGAGACGAAGATTGTCTGCGTTTTATTCTCTCTGCCTACCCCTGCGGCGCGCCGTGACAGTTAGTTGGGTTGTTAACAATTATAACAAGTTACTCATTAAGTTTCAAAATTGAAGAAAGCAAAGTTAGTGCTTCAAATATAGGTTTTTCTTAATGTGTGCATGCTATGTGGGAAGTACGAATTCTGTGAATGTATTTTTCTCGGAAAATTCTTTATTACCATTGATTTTTCTATCCCTATTTGTTGGTCCCTTTCCGCCAAGCTTTCCTGAGCCAACTTCTCCTCTTATGACGCAATACCATAAACCCTTCTCTGGTGTCGGAGTTATCTGTTTTCTCTCCGTATCAACGCCTCCGAGACGTCCAGGCACGGCGTAAAAAGGGTTGGATATGCCGATATATAAACACACCCCGTGTTGTTAGCATGTACCGTATGTTTGTGACGGGGTCAGCTCGGCCCTAACCCGACTATGGGGCTTTGGGGCTATGGACGGTTGAGACAGTGGTGTTCTGGCGATCGTAGAACGTTGGCGCCTCGTGTCTCCCAAAATAACAGGGTCATCGAAAAATAATGGCAACATTTAAAATAACTGTTGTAAAAAAAACTATTACTGGTAATTCAACGGTTTTGATCTTAAAATGTTCCGAAAAAGATTTTTTTCGATGTGTGCATCGTTCGTCGCTCTGCTTATCTCTAGTCTGTAGTAGATTTCTTGCCACGTACGTGCAATTATTTCAGGAGTAACTGTCAAGATAGCGGCTGAAATTCGCTTCCGCGGGTGATCCAAATCCCGAATCTTTTTCGCATGCACGATATTTTTAACGTACCCCCAGAAAAATAAATCCAGGACTTCTTTGAGGCCAGGCAACGGGGCTCCTCTACCAATCCAGTTATTGTTCAATGCACGGCGTACTTCGCGTGCGCGTATCAAGGTCACGCCACCTCCTAAATAAAACTTTAAAAGAAATTGGGTAATGTATCCAAAATTAAACAAGGTTATTGGATGGAATTCTACTTTTATTTACATATCGCTCACACTTTTGAAGAACGTCATACATCAAAAAACTTGATTTTTCAGGAGAACGTTTTTAAAGTTTAATAATATAATACAATGTATTAAAAATAAATATCAAGCCACTTATATAACTTTTTACTGTGCAACACATATTTTTAGGTAAAACATGAAGGTTTTTTCTCCATTTAAAAAATATTTATTTATTTAAAAAAAAAAATTAAAAAAATGAAACAATACCTTTTCTTCAAAATGCAAAAACAACACTCTCTGCCCTGTAACAAGTAAATATTAAGTTAAAAATATGCCTCTTTTGCTGGGATACAGTACATTTTCTGGGCATTCCGAAAACATGCACAACTGAAAATTTACGATTTTTGTTTTATGACGTTCTTGAAAGGAGTGAGCGATATATATGATAATATGTGACGGGTTTCGTCTTATTCAGACATTACCAGCTAGCGTTCAGTGCCAGAATTACCCGTTTAACAAAGAGTTTCGGTTCTATATTTTTTTTAATGTTGGCATTATCTTTCGATGACCCTGTAACATATATGTATCTCTGCAGGCGCAGACATTACATTCGGATGAATACTTTAGTCCTTGGGATGAGCGAACCAGCTCTCTCGATATTACGGCTTCGTGCTCCTTGTAGCTCCGGTCGCATCCCTTATTAATCAATTTATAGCCGCGGTGCTCTCCGCCGCCTACGAATAATATCATATTCCAGTCCTTTCTTAAAATAGTTTTCTGCAAATGAGAAACCGAGCGGATAATCTTCGATATTTACTCCCACGTTACGCAACCTTTCAATTTTCTAGATTTTTTCACTTTTGCGCAAGAGCTATATTTATATCATAAATATGCGTGGGTTTACAATTTAGCTTTTTTTTTCATTCAAACCGTCATCCATATAATTTAATGTATATATATTTTTCATTCAAACCCTCATCCGCACCCGATCGTGAATAGGGCACTGCATCATATAAACGCAGTGTTATCTTGATCGTATATAAATTATGACAAAACAGCGTGTTTTCCCCCCGCTCTGTGAATCTAGCCCCGGGATTATGGATCAGCATTTTTATAGACTTCTCCCGCGATACGGTCATAATAATTCTCTGTCAAAATAGTCTCGCTAGATGTAAATGGTCCCTGAATAATCCAACGACTTTTTCTTTCTCGTCTTGAATTTTCATGTGCCACTTTTCTGCTGCGTTGATATTATTTACCAAATGCTTTTCGGTCATACACTTATTTGGCTTATAAGAATATTTTATTTTATATGTAAGAACTCAGTATAACTACAAAATATTGTATAATATTAGTAGTGCTGTTATTATATCTACGCTCAATGAGATTTTTTCAACTAGTCTCTCCGCTAAGGCAATCACTACAGGGGTGAAATTAAAGCGAAAAGTTAATTTCATAGCGTAGTGTGTTAGGCTGAGATAAGTTTTATCGATAAACGTAAGAAAGGTGTGTTGACATGATTTGGGCACGAATCGAACGGCTGAAGAAAAAACAATATACAGTAAAACATACAGAACAGAATAGTAAGAAATGGAGTTGAAATAATTCCTGTGTGGACAAACCTCGATTTGTAAACAAACACACTCAATATATTGTGAGAATTTGATTACATTTATGGGTTTAGAATGCAACAGGGTATATCTACTTTGACATTTGAAAATTGACATCTCAACGCAGTTGAAGAATATATCAAGAAGAGTCTTGATATGTACTGGGCTTACGATATGTTATAGGTTGATTTAAGTGATTACTTTACATACATTTAACATTCACCATTTTACCCATGATTGACAACCACACTACTCTAATTTCGGAACACGGCTCCGGGTACAGTCAAAATATTATTATTATTTTTTATTGTGTTTTGAATTTCATAATATTTTTCGTCTGATGGAAATATGTAAATTAGATACATTTTTCGATGCTGTGATTTTGCGATATTGCATCGACGCACAGTGCGTTATTTTGGCAATCTAGGGGTACTTTATTATTACGCTTAAAATATACCGGTTTAAGTAGGTTTTTGGATACTATCACTTATAAAATACATGATTGAGTGAACATTTTGTATTTATCTTATAGTATTTCTAGAAAGATATGATAAAATGGGTATTAAAACAACTTTCATGCTTTATGAAAAGAGGTCACAGTTAAATGTGTTTGTATTACACTTAAATGTTTTGGCAGATATTAATATTATTTAAATATTTGTTGTAGATGCATATATGCATAAAACGTCATCACCAATGTTTGTAAAAGAAAGGTATATATTCGTATATGAGGCCAGGAATTATTTGAAAATGGAGAATATTCAAGTTATGTTTTATTCAGAATCACTATTATTTAAATATTCTTCTGATTCATTAAACTCATATTTTAAGTTCTGTTTGAATAGATAAACATGATCACATGGCATCGGATACTTTACCGTCTATCATACAAAATTCATCGTAAGCTTCACGTGCATTTTTATTTCATTCACAAGTATTTTTGTTGGAGAAAGTGTCGTAATTTCATCCAAATTTTTTTCTTTCATCAACTTCTGTAGTCATTGTGTTCACCGTTTCTTTAATAAAAACCAATTAAATGGGGTGCCAATATCTAGTCGACAATGGTGCACGATTTTGCCAAATATATTTTTTGTTGTGTTTAACAGTTCCACTATAAGTATACATATTTGTATTGACATCATAGTAATACTAAACAATTTTTTGTCTGTATGATGGTCTTCTGAAAATTTTTTCGGTACCTATTTTGTCGGCACCATGACAGACCCACTTTAGAATTTTATTTTAACTAATGTTTTTCGAGTAACAAAGAGTTTCAAGCACTTCTTCTTGAACCTTGGATAATCGCGCCCCAGTATGATCGTTAAGTGACTAAAGCGGAATTTCAGCTGAAATTTCGTTGATGGTGATTGCTGGAGAATTTCACAGATTCTTTCGCTTAGTAAGGTGGATATTGTTTCCGATTTATATCTATCATTTGTTGCCTTATGATATCATACTGATGGGTTTTTAGATTATTTTATAGGTAGTGCTTAATCCGCAGATAATTCGGCTTATTTTTTATTGAAATATTTTTTTATTGTTAGGAAGGCAGAAGATAACTCTCTGATGAAGGCGGCAGAATCTCTTATTCCAGTTTTTCTCAGTTTGATTACTGTGGCCAAGGACAACTCTTGTTGGGTTGTTAATTTAACATGATTTTGTATTTTTCGTTTTTTGACCTTCGATGCACACGATTCAAAAACCTTTCAAGGCCTACAAGGCTTACAAATTGAGCTATTTTTCAAAGTACTTGATAGAACTTGAGTAAAAATATTAGAAAACATAAGATTTCCTTGAATAATCCATAAAGAATTTAAACTCAATAATTGTTTTCGAGATCTACCCGATTTATTCCACTTTTGCCCAATTTTTTGACAAACACTTCTGATTTTTGTTTTAAAACTAGTCAAAATCTTAAGTAACACTGAAAGCATATTAAATTGCTCCAAAACATATGCAATTATGGCTTCAACTCTCACGCGTTTCGAATCTACGACCCGTATGTCAAAAATAGCCTGACGAGAAATTTACGTAGTCATTCTGAAATTGAGAAAAAAATGTATGGGTATGGCAAGTTAAGCAAAAAGTTATTCTATATGCTAATAAGAATATAAGTTAAGCTTTTATAAAAATACTGTCATAGTACGGTATTTTAGGGTATGGCTTACTAAAAGCCTAGTTATAATTGGAATAAACCAATTATAATTTATATTTACGAGCTATAAGTTCAACAAGACTTTGCAGGCTAATGAAATAATATTTACTCAAATAAAAACACGTACAGTATACCTTGATAAATTAATACTATAAAAATATAAACAAATATTACACATACATAACACAAATTTATAATATGATGACTCAAGCGACTGATGCGCATTCGTTTAAAACCGCTCACCCCCAACGGCGCGCTGAAGCTCGGGTTTCCGATACGATTATGTATTTTTCGGAATGACTTAATTTAAAAATAATTAAACAGTTTTGTAAAATGGTTTGTTTTCTATTGGAATAAAATATTTTTTTCAAAATATAAGCCATCGAAAAAAATAATAAAGTTCCGCTAGATTGCCAATATAACGCACCGTGCGACGTCTCATTTCGCTTTGACGGTATTCATAAAGCGCATAGGACCGGACCTGCTCTGTATGTCGCAGACCGCTCCGGCGGATCATCGTATGTTCCGGATCACGCGAGGGTTCCGTGGCCGTGTGTGTGTGTGGGTGCTAGTGCAGCGCCATCTACTGCGAGTGTAGTGGTGCATGTTTCTTGCGCGTACCACCCCTACCCCCGCCTCCGACCCCCACCCTTCTCACACTCCCCCACCCCTCGGGGACCGTACGAGGGAAGAATCCAGTATCTGATAGACAATTTTTTTTTTCAACTTTGTATGTTTCAAGACGTCGCGGCGCGCTACGAGCTTTTAGCGAGCAGCGTCATATGGTAATTGTCATGTACTAAGGTGGTGTTGAAGATTATCAGTAATAACTCGCTACTACTTTGACTTTCTTCTTCTTCTAACCCTTATCCGCAGCCGATGGTGCATGGGACACTGCATCGTATACACACAGGGATCTTTATCGTTACTTACATAAAGGCAAGGTGGTCACTCCAGCACTTCAGGGACCAGTCCAGGGTTGTTTTAAATAAATATAAGAGTGTTAATCACTAATATTTATTTTCATTTCTTCCTCGGATTTTGATCCCGAGACCTACAGCACGGTAGCTAAACGCGCTAAAATGAATAAAAAAATTATAAGATTTTTTTTCATTCGCGAAAATATGTTGTAATCGAAATAATAATTAAATATGTATTTTTTATTTCAGTGACAAGTATTGCTTCAATATTCAATGGCCGATGCTCGAATTTAAAGTAGTAAGTACATTTTACGCATTTTCCTCTTATTCCCAAAGTTTTATATCCCTTCTGTCCATCAAGGAATGATTTTCTCTAGAAGCAATAAAGTAAAGAAAGATTTCCCTACGACCTTCAATCCTGGAGCGCCCGCCGTAAAAAGCCATTCCATTCTCGTTCGTATAAAAACCGAAGGTTTTGTAAAGAAAATTTTGTCGTACCTACCTGTTCATAACAATAATTTTAATTTTCCTTTATGCATAAGAAACGGTGAAGTTAGCTAACTTGATTGAACTAACCTTTCAAAAGTTATTTAATAAAGGGCTTTATATTAATTCCCAGCACCAATAATATTCGTAAGCCTAATATTTTACAATTTAATGAAATATTTTATGTAGCCAGTCTCGTTTTGTATAATGTATCGTAAAGTTTACTGCTTTAAAAGGTTTGGCGTTTGGCCTCGACGAATACGCAAGTTAAATCTTGATAAAATAATGTTTTTTCTTGTAAATTTAATGTGTGTGTACATATCGCTCACTCCTTTCAAGAACGTCATAAATCAAAAATCGACAATTTTAAGTTGTGTATACTTTCGGAATGCCCAGAAAATGTACTATATCCCAGCAAAAGCGGCATATTTTTAACTTTATATTTACCCGCTACAGGGCAGAAAGTGTTTTTTTTGTATTTTGAAGAAAAGGTATCGTTTAATTTTTTTTTGAAATATACTAAATATTTTTCAAATGGAGAAAAAACCTTCAGGTTTTACCTAAACAGATCTGTTGCATACTAAAAAGTTCAATAAGTGGCTTGATATTTATTTGTAAAACATTGTATTATATTTTTAAACTTTAAAAACGTTCTCTTGAAAAATCAAGTTTTTTGATTTATGACGTTCTTGAAAGGAGTGGGCGATACGTTTATATCTGTAATATCGTTTAATCATATGGGTCTATACTTATAAAAGTGATTGACGTTTTTGATCCACCTCCATAGTATGGTGAAAACTACCTTTGACTACCGTTCTGGAGGTCCTGGGGTCGATCCTCAGACAAGTCATTATAAATACTAGTTTTTTCACTTGAATATTTGTTTAATATAACCCAGGACTGAACTTGAACTGATCACACTTGCTCCTCATAATTAACGATCAACTTCGACTCAAAATCAACATCAATTTGATGCAGTGCCCTGTGCGGATGAGGGCAAGAAGACCAAGAAAAAACCACACATAAATAGTGCAAAAAAAACTAGTATGTTATTAATTAAGTATAAATAATAAACATAAGTGGGTCCCTCTTAGCGCAAGAGCTTAGTCTCTTTAGTGGAGAGGCACAGCGTAACTAGCAATTAGATATGATAAAAGTAAAAATTTCCGAAAAGATGAGATAAGCATTATCGATAAAATTAAGAAAGGTGTGTTGTGATGGTTTGGACATGTAGAACGATTGAGTGAGGAAAGAACGGTAAAACAAATTTATGAGGCGAATGTAATTGGAAAAGGAGCAGAGGAAGACCGAGAAAAACATGGCACGATAAGGTATACCAAATACTTGGTGGTATATATATATATATATATATATATATATATATATATATATATATATATATATATATATATATAAATAAATATATATATATATATATATATATATATATATATATATATATATATATATATATATATATATATATATATATATATATATATAAATAAGTGGTCAGGTTAGGAGTAGTAACAATCGGCGGGTATGTATGAGGAGATACATGAACGTGGAAGAGGCGAAGAATGTTTGCAGAGACAGAGTGGTGTTGCGTTCTATTCTCTCTGCCTACCCATGCGGTGAAGCGTCGTGATGGTTAGTTTGTTAGTTGTTTTAGGTAAAAATGTCTACTAAATGAATTTAATTATGACTATTTTAAATTTACAAAAAAAAATGTTATACACTGTCCAAAAATTAGTAACTAGCTGTACCAGACGACGCATTGCTGTGGTGCAGTCTGGTTTTATAAAAAGTAAAGAAAAGAGGCAGATTTAAGATTTGAACAAACAAACATTCACATTGAAAGAAAAATCTTAATATATATATTTTTTAAATATTAGAAAAGTATTTGTTTTAGTATTGTAAGCTGCGTCACCGCGTACCATTGATTACAAATCGATACGTCTAATCATACTTTATTCTGTATCGCAGCCAATTGAGTTTCCGGCGGCGTTCTCTATTCGTTACCTGCTTTCCTTGTAACTTCCCATTTCCTGGCCCTGTTCCCGTTGTTTAACTTTACCCAAGTCGCTTATCACCCCTCCCCCCCCCCCCATCCCCTCCATCCCTGTGTCACTCCGCTCACCTTCCACCCTTTATTGAGTTCCAAAAAAGGCGAAGGGTAGAGAGAGAATCGTATCGCATTTCCAGATTAATCTTTGATAAATTTATTCGGTATATCATCATTTTCTTCAGGGCGCCTTTTGCTGCCAATGCACTATTCACAAATACTGCCTCGCCGATCGTTAAACTTTCTCCCGTGTTTCGCGAATTTGACATTTAAATGTTTTACCTTATATACCGAAGAGAATATTATATTACGTCTGTCACAATGTCATGAATTCGGGATTTTTTTGGAAATCAAATGTCGCAGAGTAAGAATGAAGTCATCAGTGGATATGGTTGGTCATTGAATTTATTTAATGAACGTAACTATAGGCGAGTATATTAAATATTAACAAAAATAATAAAAAAAATTAATAAGAAAGAATGCAAGGCTGATATGAGCATTACCGATGAAACTAATAAAGGTGTGTCAATATGGTTCGGGCATGTGAATCGAATCGAAGTGAAGAAAAAACAATAAAACAAATTAACTATGCGAATGTTGTTAGCGGAAATAGAATTAGAGGAAGATCGAGGAAAATTTGGTGTGATCAAGTATTTCAAATACTTGAAAGTGTTCAGGTCAGGAGTCGGAATAGGAATCTGCTGGCATGTATGGGGAGATGTATGAATGTGTCTTTGACCTATACCATACATAAAGTAACATTGTAATGTAGTAACATTTTGGGTGTATTCAAATCTTAGTTTACAAATCTTAATATTGTGAATAAAATAACTGGTCAAATTATATGCTGCATGAAAAAGGCTTCTCCATACATGTAAATAAAAGGATCTATGTCTATTATAAGCTTTCTCAAACCAACCATACACAGCCATCTATGGTTGGTTTGAACTCAAACAAGCGTCATGAGATTTATGATATATCGCTCACTCCTTTCAACAACGTCATATATCAAAAATCGACGAGTTTCAATTGTGCATGTTTTCGAAATGTCCAGAAAATATACTATATCCCAGCAAAAACGGTATATTTTTAACTTAATATTTACCCGGTACAGGGTAGAAATTGTTGTTTTAGCATTTTGAAGAAAATGTATTATTTTTTAAATATACTAAATATTTTTCAAATGGAGAAAAATCTTTTAGGTTTTACCTAAAAAGATCTGATACACAGTAAAAAGTTCAATAGGTGGCTTGATATATATTTTAATACATTTTATTATATTCTTAAACTTTAAAAACGATCTCCTGAAAAGTCAAGTTTTTTTATATGTGACGTAGTTGAAAGGAGTGAGCGATATGTATTCCAATATGAATTACATTTTTTTTGTACTATGGCTGTATACAATGGGAAAATGGTAACTGTTACACGTGCAATCACTAAACCAACCCATGACACGTCAGAAGCCCTGTAGATATCCAGACTTCCATATTCTTCTGTCGAGATGTCAAAATGTAGTACGAGTGTAGTAGAGAAGGAAATAAGCTTTCGGTACTATTTCTCCCATTCCTTCCTTAACACGCTCGGCAATATTGCATAATGTTTGAACACGAATCCCATCACCGAAGGATTATTACGTTTGGCACGTGATTGGACAGTTTGCTAAATTTGTCCGTCGGATTTGCCACGTGTGCACCACGTTTGTGCGTTTGTACAGGTTAATGTGTAGTTTGCGAGTTGTGTGGTCTATCAACTAATTGCCACAAACGTCGCAATTAACGGCTGTGTAAATTTGATTTTAATCATTTCACTTGCTTTTTTGCGATCGATTAAAATTTAAATTACAATTTGATAATATAACATAAGGGTCATCCTTACACCCCTGCCTTTATCCACCCAACACTATTATTTACCTCATAAATAACCATCGCTCTGTATCTTGTGTTTAAAATCAATGTAGTTATGGACTAGTTTTGTCAAATCTAACGAAATTTCTAACATTTTCAATTTCAGTTTTAATTGGTAAATTCCACTATTTCTTAAAATCCAATGTGATACGTGTTTCGTTGCGCGAATGCATAAAAACTTAAAATTTATATTATTTTTTTGACATCTCAACATAGATGAAGAAGAATATGGAATTCTGGGTATTTACGGGTAATTTTTTTAATATTATTTTCTGTCATAAAATAATATAAAAATGACTCCCAATTGGAGATATTTGGACACACTCAAAATGTAACTTACTAACGAACACTGCACCAATCTGTCTTTGCACACAATCTTGGCCTCTTTCATATTCATACAACGCTCACCCCTTTCAAGAACGTCATAAATCAAAAATCGTCAATTTTCAATTGAGCTTGTTTTCGGAATACCCAGAAAATGAACTATATCCCAGAAAAAAGGCATATTTTTAACTTAATATCTACCCGCTAAAGGGCAGAAAGTGTTGTTTTTGCATTTTGAAGAAAAGGTGTTGGTTAATTATTTTTTAAATATAAGTACAAAATATTTTTCAAATGGGGAAAAAACCTTCAGATTTTACCTAAAAAGCTCTGTTGCACAGTAAAAAGTTCAATAAGTGGCTTGATATTTATTTTTAATACATTGTATTATATTTTTAAACTTTAATAACGATCTTCTGATAAGTCAAGTTTTTTGATTTATGACGTTCTTTAAAGGAGTAAGCGACATACGGTATACGCCAATTATTCCGACTTTCCGACTGACATGACCACTTTCAAGTATTTGAAATACTTGATCATGCCAAGTTTTCCTCGGTCTTCCGCTGCTTTTATTACCAACCGCATTCGCCTCAGAAATTTGTTTAACCATCCTATCTTCACTCATTCGATTCACATGCCCTAACTGTCTCAACGCGCCTTTCTTAATTTTATCGATAATGCTCATCCCTGCATTCTTTACTTATCATCGTTCGCGCATCTTTCATACGATTTGCCGCACATTTATTTGTGTGTGTTAAAAATAATCGTTGACCATTTTTATTGACTGGCCCTAATAGAGCATGTATAACGATTTTGAGTAAATCCAGCGGAGATCGAGGACCAGTAATGAGTATGCAAACGGCCGTGTCGCGAGCGGTGTAATCACAATAACGCCCTTTACTGCCGCTCTCGCCCAGGGCTGCCGTAACTTGCCGTCATTCCACCGGCCGTTGTAGACCTTTTTACGACTTTTATTGATCTTCAGCTACTAGGCTACCGCTTACAGATATATAAATTAAATAGTCCACTGGGTACGATTCTGGGTAATAGTAGGCATAGCGAATGAGGGTCAACTTACTGGCCAGTCGTATTTTACGGGTAATCATTACATAATTTAGTTTATGGCTGAGATGCCCGCTGATGTCGCACATTTGCGTGTAACTTATCATCTTTTCTTCACTTCTTTGTGGTGCACAGGGTACCGCATCGAATCACCCATTTTGTGTTAACTTGATAATACTTGTAACTATATGAAACTGTCCGCCTCCGTGGTGTGATGGTTAGCTTGTTTAGCTACCGTGCTGGAAGTCTCGTGTTCGATTCCCAGGGGAAGGGGTGAATTTATTTTTTTGGTGATTTAATACTATAATGTTTATTTAATATTACCCCGGACTGGTCCCTGAAACGAGTGATACCTTGCCTTCATGTAAGTAACGATCAAGATAATACTGCGTCAATACGATGCAGTGACTTATGCAGCATTAGGTGCGGATAAGGGTTATAAAGAAGGAAATGAACGTAGGGTAATTAGTCTTGTGGTCTAGATTCATGAGTATAGGAGTATAGAATATGTTTTTTTAGATAGGATTTGCATTTATTATTTACTTTGCTTATTATGTACAAGGTTTTATAGATCATTAAATGGATTTTTGTTTCTTCTAGATATAAAATATGTTTTATTTCAATCTGTGTTGGGAACAGGAAGGATAAACTAGCAGGAAGGATAAATCAGGAACTTCTAAGCATTTGATCATTGCTGGCAGGAAATCACGTCAAACTACTCAGAAGAAGCGCACTGTTGACTGTCGCCAGGCCTTACGCTCCACTAGAAGAGGGTTTTTTTTGTCTATTTTGTTTCCTAGCTTGGTTTATGGTACCAATGTCTAAAGTAGAATATGTATGGTGGAGTGCAGGTGACGTAAGTGAAGGAGCTCTGGGTGAATGAGACGCTACTGCTATACGGAATAGCAGCAATGCCTACGGTATTCGGGGTAGCCTACCCGTTCTCGTACTAGCTCGCGTTGTACATTGCTAATGGGTGCGAGTCTTTTAAGGATAAAACACATAAGCCCCTTTTTTTAAATTGAATTGAAATAGTTGGCTTCTTCTTTTTATTTTATGGTTTTTTTACCTATCAGGTGTGTATATCAAAGAAATATCGCCTAAATTTTAAGTTTTGAATATTGAAAGCATTAACTTTGTGGATCATATTGATATATTATTTCGAGAAATAAAAATACTTTGTGTTCTGATCCACTCACATTTTTATTAACCAACTAGTTTCGGCAACAACCTGTTGCCCTCTTCAGGGTTACATTTATTACTAAATGTAACTGAAAAAAGTAATAAATGTAACCCTGAAGAGGGCAACAGGTTGTTGCCGAAACTAGTTGGTTAATAAAAATGTGACTGGATCAGAACACAAAGTATTTTTATTTCTCGAAATAATATAAATTTTAAGTACCTGTATTAGTGAAAACCATAATTAAATTAATATGAAACTATGATAAAATGAGTGACAAATGGTGTCGGCATTAACTTTGTTAACTAACACCTTGTTATAAAGATTTAATTAACTAAATAGTATTTCCATATGAACTCCCGCTCTATGCTAACTGGTTTAATAAACATATCATGAGTACGCCTAATTTCCCAACATAATTAAATATAATTAAATCTCGTAAAACGCACCCCCATCAATTATTATCAATATGACCTGCTATAATGGATAATATGCTCAAACGTAAACAATATAATATAATAATCAAATACGTTGTATATTCGCTACCGACGGCACATCGTCTGACGAACAAACATGCTGTAAAATTTTACACACCGGTTAAGTATTCATAAAAGTGCCAATTATCTCTTTTCCACGGTTAAACCTGCGTTCAATTCAGAATCCTAAGTCGATATCCCAAACAAAATTGGTATATTCACAACATTTTGTGTGTGGCCAAATCCTTGTTCACAAATCTGGATTTCTAGACTTTTTATTTTTACATTTATACATTTCAACATAGATGAAATATAAAGAATATGAAAGTTTGGGCATTTAAAGAGCTTATGACCTAGTCATAGGCTGGTTAAGTGATCACCTTACACACGTACATCATTCTACCCATGATTGATGACCACACTACATACTTTTTGGAACTAGATATCTATCTAGTCTAAAAAAATGAAGATTATTAATAAATTTGGAACTATATATCGTAAGAATTATTCTTCTTCATATAAGTATGACTACTACATATTTAAAAAAAAAACTGATTTATCATTCGTAAGTATAAACAATAAACAATGAGAGTGTTTATTTCAATGTCCCTCTCCAAACACAAGAGCTAAGATTCTTTTGGAGTAGAACAGCGCAACTATGTAGTATTGAGATACATATGTTAAAAGTAGAAATGTCAGAAAATGAATAAAATTTTAATATTTTTTTTAGCTATATTAAATAAAAAATAATAAAAATCAATAATCTCATGACACTGTCCATGTGAGTTCACTGGAGCCATATATGGTAGTTTTTTGGGAAAGCTTTTATTTAGCAGAGGCTTTCTTTGCATTTTTTACATACTGGGAACAAGTATTTGGACACTCAATGTTGTAAAAAATATAACTATGGAAAATATGCAGTCAGAATTAATTTCACACGGGTGAAATCGAATGTCTCGCTATATTCTTGTTCGCGGAAGGCAGATTGAGTCCTGAAGCAACCTAACCTCCCTATGATAAGTACAGTTCCCGCGAAGGTTCAGGAACCGAGTCTTAATTTGTTGAATCAATGTATGTGCTCGCGGAGCGTTATTCAACCGACGAAAATCTAATTTCAAATTCCTCACGAAGAATTCTGCTTACTCTATCGAAATCATATCTCCCTGATACACTTGAAGCGCCAGCGGCGCCTCCGATGGAGCCTGATTAATTTTTAATTCGATAACTTCGTTTTAGGATCTTCTGGCAAAGCGAGTTTTGTGTTCAGCGAGTATTTCTTGATGTTTCGATGAGAAATAGGCGTCTGATATTTATTCGCCATGCTCCAACGCGAGTCTTTCTTGATGTTTCGATGAGAAATAGGCGCCTGATATTATTTATTCGCAATGCACCGACTCGCGTTGGTCTTTCGTGGTGTTTTGATGAGAAATAGGCGCCTGATATTATTTATTCCCAATGCACCGACTCGCGTTGGTCTTTCGTGGTGTTTTGATGAGAAATAGGCGCCTGATATTATTTATTCCCAATGCACCGACTCGCGTTGGTCTTTCGTGGTGTTTTGATGAGAAATAGGCCCCTGATATTATTTATTCGCAATGCACCAACTCGCCTTGGTCTTTCGCGATGTTTCGATGATACCCCTGATATTTATTCGCAATGCTCCAACCCCCTCTGCGGATCAGGTACGCCTACCCCGCATCACTCTCACCATATTTCCACGTCTTCCTCGCGGAATTATCTCCTCTTATTTATGGCGTCTCCGAGTAACGCCAGCCGGGACGGAGATCACGTATGAATTTTTAAACCCCGCCCGCGAATATTGTTGAAATGTTGTTTGAGTGAGATGTATATTTATCTTACTGCGCGTACTACCCTCCTGCCGCTGGTGAATCGTCTTTTCGCGCGGCCATTCCACCCTCGCCTTTTTAGTTTTTCTTTTTTCTTTTGTAAAAGACCACGCGTGAGCTGGGGGCTGTAATTTAATGTAATACTGGGTATGTTTTCCCCTGATTTTCTTTAAAAAATCATGTGTGCTTGGGGCAAAATAAATTTCCGATACGTAGTTGTTTTCGTTCTCTCACAGGGAAATTTTTGTATGATCGATGTTCCAATGGCAATACAAGGAAAAAATGCATGTATGAGGTAAGCATTATCGATAAAACTAAGAAAGGTGTGTTGAGATGGTTCGGTCGTGTGATTATTAAAACGAATTTATGAGGCGAATGTTGTTGGTATTATAAGTAAAGGAAGGCCGATAAAAACTGTGCATGATCGAGTATTTCAAATTCTTGAAAGTGGTCAGGTTAGTCGGAATAATCAGCGAGTATGTATGAGGAAATGCATTATGGAGAGGTGGTGATTGTTGGCAAATATATATTGGCGGGGCGTTTTATCTGTCTATCCCGTCGAGGAAGCGGCGTGATGGTTGGTTGTTTTTATTATTATCGAATAAAAAAATATTAACCTTATTTTAATGTAGAAAAAAGGGATCAGGTTAAAAGTCAGAAAATCCAATACCGAGACGTTTATGTGATTCTGCTTACTTTATTTAAATATGATGGTACAATTCTCAATTAAGACGACTTTGTCGGCAATCAAGATTAAAATACACTTAAAGATTTGTATTTGGTGCGTGTTCGGAATCCTCGATTCGAGATAATATTTTAATGACTGAATGCTCGAAGAAATCGGTCGCCTTGAATAGATACGCAAATTTACATTCCCTGTGATGTTATCGTTATGAAACACGTTTTCAACCTGGAAAATCAGATTCTCAATATCTTTTTCTTTAGTTGCTATTTCCTTTTGATATCTATCTTCCTTCGTCCTTGTGTCTGATGGCTTCAGCGAGATTTTTCCATATAAAATTGAAAACTTCCTGATACTCTAGGATCATTTTTTAACATTTTTTACAATCTGAAATATTACCTTTATTCGCTTTTTAATAATTTAGAAGATTGCATGGATTAATGATTTGAACTCTTAAACGAATCCACTTGATCCTCATTAGTGATTTTCCTGCGTGTCAAGTAACAAAGAGAAATGTTATTAGCTTCATTTATTTTTTGTGTGCTTTATTTACGCTTTGGTAATTATTTTTCTTGTCAAAAACAGCTCTTGGTCCCTATTTCCTCCATGTTAATCTTTCGACCTTTTTGAATAATGTTATGTATTTATTCTGCGCCCAGGACACAAGCATACAACAAGGTATACATGAGATTTATTACTATAAATAGTTTTATACCTGTTAAGATATTTTAAACGCTAATATTAAGGATGTCGTTCTTACCCCCAGGGGTCTAAAAAAATTGAGTGGTCTCGTGATGTAACTTGCACGCTATTGGTCCTTTTGGCACTTTTTCACGAAGGCCTTGTCAGACGTGAAAAACGCATAATGCCAGTACGAGGCCACACATACAAATATTATTGTTATCCGTTTTTAAACTTTTCACGCATTTTCGAATATTACAAGGTACTAAAAATGCACTTCGCCAATACTTTTGTTAATAATAAAAAAAAACATATACACAATTAGCAAATTTATTTATTTATTAAATCATAAACGTTATTAAAATTATAATAATGTGCCTTCACTGAGTTTTTCCGTGCCGAGGGCACGTTTTACAATATTTGCCCATAAAATTATAATGAAAGAAATACGTTTATACAATCAATTACAACATGGTTGAATGATACGATCTATTTCAGATCTACCCACTTTCATGATCAGTTTATGAATAGCTCTGGAGTATATATATTTTATATTTTTTATTTTTAACGACTGTATGGATAATGAAAGCAGGTTTTACAACTTTATTGCATAATAATCAAAGTTCATCAATTGATTCGGCACTTTGTGGTAAAATCTATCTATTTTTAATTTAAGTTTTCATTTGTAAATACCACTTTTTCTTTAAATCTATTGCGACACATACTTCGATGCATTCCGCATCATTTTCATTTTTCTAACGTGAAAATGATGCAGAATGCATGGAAACACGTGTCGCAATAGATTTTAAGAAATAGTTTTATTTACTAAGTAAAACATAAATTAAAAATCAAAGTTCTTTTTAACAAATGAGGAAGGTATGTGGTAGATTTTGTTTGACGTGTTCCTGTGTTTTGAATCGTGTAGTTATTTATACATATAATAGTCATTAAACTATTGTCTGCTATTATGAATGTATTTTTAGAAAATATAGGCTGAAGCGTCTTGGTGGGAAATTGAGATGTAGCGACGTTATCACGCAAAAAATAATATTTTTCCCTCGTATTTAGTGTTGTATTAAAATTAATCGCGAATTTAAATATTATTCAGCGTTAACGGGGAGCTAACAATGGTTCCATAATGGAATTAATTCCAAACCTTTTTGGTTTGTTTTGTTTTTACCGATCTCTTTTATGTAGAGAGAAAGGTCCGCAAAGTGAACCACGGCCCTCCCATCTTCCATCTTCCCTCTCCCCCGCTCGGTAGTATTTCCTCTTCTATTCATCCTTCCCCACCTCCTCCACTAACAATTTCATTTCTAATTAAAAGCTTCCCGGCGGAATATTAAATCCTATTATGGCGAAATCCCAAATCGCCCAACAAAATATTTTTCCTTTCGGGGGATAAGATATCTTTAGCCGGAATGGTGCGAATGGCAAATTTATTGCGGTTCCTTCAATTCCCCGTCGGATTATGATTTAAGACTCCAGTTTAATATCGTCAGTATTTATATTTTTTATATTATTCCAACATACAAAAATGTGGAGCGAATGGATGGACATGTAGAGCGAATGGATAACGAGAGAATGACCAAGAAAATATATGTGGCGAATGTGAGAGGGAAAACAGAACGAGGACGACCGAAAAAGACTTAGTACGATCAGATCTATCAGAACCTAAAATCTGGCGGTGTCAAAAGTCTGCGTAATCGGAGGGCATGTATGACTAGATGTTTGGATGTGAAGGAGGCGAGGAGTGTATGTCAGGACAGAAGAGTATGGCGTTCCATCCTCTCTGCCTATCCCTGCGGAGAAACGGCGTGATGGTAGTACTACTAGTAGTAAAAATATTTATGAATGAATGCTGGGAACAGTAAATTGTGCACTGAATTCAGGTATAGCATATAAAAACCATATCAGCGAAAATTAAACTGACAGCAAAATGGAGTTCTGTTTCCAACCCTAATGTATGGAAGTGAAGCGTGGAGTTGGCAAAAAGGATGAAAGTAGACTGAATGCAGTCGCTCTCAGACGAATGTGCGGGTGAACGTTGTATGATAGATGTTCGAATGGTGATATAAGAAAATAGTGCTAGGAGATGAGCATCAAATTAAGAGAGGCGTGTTGAGACGGTTTGGGCATGTGAAACGAATGAGTGAAGAAAGCATAGCAAAACAAAATAACTTGAGGCGAAGATTATTCATTTATGAGGGTTGGTAATAGAACTAGCGGAAGACCGAGGAAAATTTGGGGTAATAAAGTATTTCATTTAACTAAAAGTGGTCAGGTCAAGAGTTGCAATAATCGGCGTGTAGGTATGAGGAGATGCATTAATGTGGAAGAGGCGAAGATTGTAGCGTTATTTACTCCCTATCCCTGCAGGTAGTGATAGCTGGTTATTATTATTTTCAGTTATTCTAATATTAAAAACCTTAATATCGGAATAATATTATCTTGTTAGGCGTTGGTAGACGCTCTGAATACTTTTGTCCTTGTAATATTTTCCCACTACCCTTCCACCCTTAATTATGATTCCTTATCTCATTCTTTACACCCATTGTTTTGTTTTCAGTGAGTTACTACTCTAAAAAAATTAAATTATTATTATTAAGATATGATTCAGATAGTGTGTGTCGTCCCGGATAATATCCACAAGTAATTATTTCATTGTGACTATAATACTGAGTACAACATTATAAGTGTGTTCAAATACTTGTTAAAAAATCTGGATCGCCTCCAATCATGAAAGTTTTTTTTTTATATTATTTTTTGACATCTATATATAGAAGTTCCAAGAATTCGAGTGGTGTGGTTGCCAATCATGGGTAGAATTGGTGAATGTTACAAGATTAAGTTTTGTATTTTTTCACTTGATCGTCGTTATTTTTGACCCATACTCATTCACATAACCTTATAATATACGCCGTTAACCTTAAATAAACAGTCCTCATTAAAAAAGGTTATATTGAAATATTTGGGAACCAAATATAAAAAAAAAATAATAATAAACCCTTATCCGCACCCCAATGGTGCATAGGGCACTGTGTCATATAAACGCAGTGTTATCTTGATCGTTTACACACGAAGGAAAGGTGATCAGCCTTCCGCTTCAGGTACCAGTCCAGGGTAATATTGAATAAATATTACAGTGAAAAAATCACTTATATTTATTTTACCCCCCTTGGGAATCGAACCCGGGACCTCCAGGACGGTAGCCGAGCGTGCTGACCATTGCACTACGGAGGCGGATATAAAAAAACAGATGTTAATTTTTTATTATAAATTAAATGCCCTTTACATAACCTTCATTTAAAAAAACACTAAAAAATATTGTATCATTCATAAGTATAAGCAATAAATAATGAGAATAAGTCCTTCTCCAAGCACAAGAGCTAAGTCTCTTTCATGGAGATGCATAGCGTAATTATTATTAATATTTGTGAAAAGTAGAAATGTCTAGCAAATGAATTAAATTACTCTAGCGTAATTTGATAGATCTAGCAAATGAATGAAGTAATATTTTTTGTAGCTATATTAAGTAAGAAAAGTATCTATTCTCATCCAGTTAAAACTATAATTTATCTGGTAATTCACCATCGCCTGTTTACTTTGTATTTAAAATCTATGTAAACGCAACATAGTTTCGTTACGCTTAACAAAACTTTTAACGACAATAAGCAAAAATTTTAAACAAATTTGTCTGTGGCATTTTTCGTTCAAGGAACGTCAGTTTGACAGTTGGTCTTGTTATTAGTGCAAACAAATTATATTGTACAGTGACGTAATAACAACAACATAATAAACTACTAAAGAACTGAAGTCTGTTATGCCTCAACCACGTTCGGTAATCGATAGTACCCCTCCCCCCTCTTGTAAGAGGGAATCATGTTAGTCTATCAAATATTTATACAAGTGTCTCGATTACTTTTGCCTTTGTACACTGGCGGATTTTTACAGCTCACACGTGACTGGTTCATCAATCAAAATTTCGTGTGAGATTGTCTGTCTAATATTTATTGGATTTGGTATTTATGATGGGTTTTTTTCCAATGTGAAGGTGTCGTCATTTCCGTTTGGAAAATTGTGCGATAAATACTCTGCGGTCAGCACTTTCCTTCCCTCAATGAAGGGCGCGGAAACCCCAGTTGAGTCTGCGTTATTCACCCCTTCGATTATCACCCTTCTGTGTGTATGTACAACCATTATAGGCGCAATAAAAGTTTTTTTTTCCAATTACATACGATACTTATTATGAATAATGGATTTTATGTATTTAAAAAGCCAAATTTAGTCCTGGCGCAAATACTTATGTATATTCTTTCTGGCTCCATCCCAACTTATCGTCTTTGTAGATTGTTGGTGTCAGCTCTCCTCAGGTTGTAGGTCCTTCTATCGTGGACTACGTCACCTAGGGCATGCCTTCAAGTCATGTTATCTTTCTGTAGCATCCATGAATTTTTCGATCTTCCTCTCGATGTCTTACGAGGAAGATCCATGGCGATTGCCTGGTTTACAATATGTTCAGGTTCTCTGCGTCCTATGTGCCCATACCATTTCTTAGGTCAACACTTATGTATGGAAGTAAAACGTAGAACATTGGCAAAAGAAGTATGAAGGATTTATTCTTTTTTTTTTAAAGAAAGAGAAATATTCGTGTTTTTATTATTTACAAAAATACTTCAATGTTATACTATTTCTGTGAGCCTAAGCAGCTCATTATTAGAAATAGGTATCAAATTGTGGTAGAGTGGGTTCGAACCGAGAAACTCTGACTCAAGAGTCCGCGACACTAACCACGGGACCACAACCCGACACCCTCCCTGCCTACACCTGCGGAAATGCGCAATGATGATTAGTTGATACTCCAAAAGACTTGGCAGCGTCAATACAGAGCCTTTTAGCACGGACTTTCAAGTTAACTTTCAGAATGGTAGAACACAAGCTAGGCGCCTTTTTGTAATTATTATAAAATATATTTTTGAAATGCACTTATAAATATGAAGGCAGAATGAACGCCGTTGAAATGCAATCTCCAAGTCAACTTGATGTATGACAGGATAAAAAATGAAGATATGAATGTAAGGCTGAGTTTGAGATAGTTGAAAAGATTAAAACAGGCGTTTTGAAGTGGTTTGGACATCTGGAGTAAATAGATGACTAGAGAATGACTAAGAGAATATATTTTTCATCTGTGAATGTGAGAACAAAGCGAGGACGGCCAAGAAAGACTTGAATTGAAAGGCACGGCCAAATAAATCAGAACCTTACCAAAAGTCTACGTAACCGGGGGCTTGTATGACTAGATGTATAATATGATTGACGACCACACTTCTAAAATTTAAAGTATTTGGACACACTCAAAATGTTGTGAATCGAACATTTTTGTTCCTATCGCTTACGAAGGTCGCCCAAATTGGTATCATCGTAAAGTGTTATATCCTACCGATACAGACCCTATTACAGTTTTTACGGGATACCCTCGAGTCAACGCGGGCCACGTGTGCGAGAGGAGACAAAAGGAAAATAATAAAATGCCAATTTATGCTTCATTTGCCCAATTCCGGTGGAAGTGGCGCGTGGAAGTGTGGAGTCGGGGAGAGGGGGGAGGGGGGGAGGGCAGGTATCACGTGACGGAGGAGGCTGGAGGAAGATTGCCGGGAAATATATCTTGTTCTACCGCCAAGTAGATACACACATAGTGGCAAATTACCTCATTTAAAACAGTAGCATAGTTTGTATCCTAATGCATACTTTGTACACATTAAGATGTCGATATATTCTGTCTGCTTCTATATATTCACCTGCGTTTATGAAACATGCGTTAAGTCACATCAAACGCATCGCAGAGTCTAATCAAACGCAAGGCAGTAAACGTGTGTGTTGATAATTGGACTCGAATTAGGAGTGAAATTTCAAGGACGCGTCACGTTTATTAGGTATACTTCATTACATGAGAGAGAAAAAAGATATAACGCAAAGAGAAGGAAAAAGAGAGCTTTTGACTCCACGGGAGTGTAGCAAAAGAGAGCGACGTATACATAATGATACAAAGAGATAGAATAAGGTGATGCATACGTCAGACGCTATATATGAACAGTGAGGTACCACACGCTGTGTATGTAATATTTATAATTGAGTTTGAACAAACCCAACGAATAGGACAAAACCCTTAACTTGAATAGGTGCAATTTTTTCTCGTTAGTTCGAAAATATGGAATCACGGACATATATCTAATGTTTTAGTTATCACAAACAAACCATTAATATCAGTATTACCAATTGAAGCACCGATTAATTACAGTGTAAATATTGAATAAACAGAATATTTTTATGCAAATTTTGTATTCTCGTATTTCTTTTGTCTCTCACATAAAACCTCTTTTGTTCTTTATTTTTTAAGAAATTTCACTTCCATCACGTGTACGGTGCTACACGCGCAATTTAAACAAAAAATTGTCGACCTAAATTGGTGCGTTAGCATTTTATGACCCGATTTCAACAATTAATTGTATAGTATATATCAATTTTTACATTTGTCTAATATGAATAACCCAAATACATCATGTATTTAATCAATAAATCGGATTTACTTCATGGAATGGAGGACCGTTCCAATTAAACTCACATTTATCATTCGCTCCAAATGCTATTATATCCACACGAGAAAATTCATTAATCAAATTTCACTCCGAACTAGTAATACGTTTGAATTGATTACTTCCTTGTGCAATTGAATTGACGTTATACAAATCACTGCGTCAAATATACTGTTTATAGGAAAATATTGGAAATGCCGAGGAGGTGGAATAAGGTTAATCAAAGCCGATTGAAATGGGCAACATACGAGTTCATATATTATATACAAAGTACAGTACGGTAAAACCTCGATATAACGGACCTCTATTTGACGGACGGATATAACGGTGAAAAATTCGGCCAAATACAAAAAATAAATAAAAAACATTACGTTAATATTATGCCGGAGAAGGAGTGGCCGAAAAAGATTTTTTACAAAGGCTAGAAGTAGATGAAGTTATGAACCTTAAAAATGAGAATAAAGCGAGGAAGAACAAACGACTCTACCTAAAATGAATTTATCAGTGATGAGACGATATAATAACATTTATTGACCATTCGTCAGATAACGAAGTTCAACTATATTATACGCATTTTCCTAATCCTTGTTTAAAAAAAAACAGCAAACTTCAAGATTGCAAACAAAACTTGATTCTTTTTTCAAAGCAGGATCACCGAAAGCAAGCGCGTCGATATCAAACAGCAAAGTCACTTCACGACGAGTGTCCCAAGACAATAAATAGAATTATGTTTGTGTTTTGTTTATTTATATCTAAATAAGTATGTAGTGTTTTATCTTTTAAAAAAAAAAGTTTATTTATTTATTTTTAAAACTTTTTTAATACTTTCGGACTTTCGGCTTTTACGGACACCCCCTCCCCCCACTTAGACCGTTATATCGAGGTTTTACTGTTTTGCGGTTTTAACTTTGCTTCAATACCTAACAAATATGTATTGTGGTCTCTGGTTTAGTTATGATAACTGCACAATTAATCAAGTTGAAACAAATGTATGGTTATTTATCCTAACCACGGTGTCGATTCCATACTTAACGCGTTAACTACATCGTGTAGATAACTTTTGCCCCTGGACTTTTATTTTTAACTGCTTTGGCTTGTTGAAATCGGTCGTCGATAAGTATTTTCAGTAAGTTTATTATACCGAAAGAAAAATCAATGAATATTTCATAAATCATTCACGATTCAATTCATTATGTCATTAGAAATACTTAGCTTTTGTTGCTTTTATTTTGATTCGAATGGATTTTAGGTGGAAACTAACGACGGATGATGTTAAATATATTTTTTTGATAATATCCAAGCATTATGTGGGTCATTGTGTGCAACGTTGACCATATATCACCGTAAGTGCATCGTTGCACGAAGCTAGCATGTCTGCTGTTGTCAAATGGCTCTCCACACACACGGTAATACACATTATATATTCTCCTGGTTGTGTCACATTTCGTCTCTCTTTTGACTTACTGTCGTATCTGCATTTGCATACATTTTACAGAGAATCGTTTTGTTGTTGTTTTTTTTAATTTCACGGTTATAGTTAATTTCATGTCAGTACAGCATTAATTTTATCATCATTTTCAATATTATTTAATCAACTACTACTTGCATAATTTTTGCCTCCGTGGTGTATTGGTAAGCATATTGGTCACCGTGCTGAAAGGCTTCAAGTTAGATTTCCAGGGGGCTCAAAATGAATAAAGGTGATTTTTATTCTAATATTTATTTAATATCACATGAACTGCTATCTGAAGCGAAGGACTGCTCACATTGCCTGCACTTAATAAATGATTGAGATATAACTCCTTCGATACGATGCAGTGTCTTATGGACCGTTGGGTGCAGATGAGGTCAATATGGTTGTTTTGTGTTATTAATTTAGAAATATATTAAATAAGCAGAAAATAATATTAAGACAACTCAAATTTTCTCGAGACTACTCGAAATTTAAATATATGAATAAGATTTTCTTGTGTAAGTTTGATAATTTATGGGCAAAGCTCACCGAAGTCAGATATTTTTGTATTCCAAAACCGCAAAAAGCTTTCCGAATGTTGCATGGAAATTAATTGGTGATATCGCAAAATGAATATTTATTTAGCGATCAATTAAAAGAGGATTTTCTTTTAAAAGGACGGAAGATATTTAAGCTTATTAGGGGTCTTAATACAGGCTCATAAAATATGAAAAAATATTTTCGTTTGTAAAATAAAATCCTTTACTAAAAATTCATCTGCTTTAGCTGTAATCATTAATTATGTTTCAGTTTTTGTTTTACAATTCAAAGGAATTAATTTTTTTATTGATTTTTATTTTAGTCGCAGTTCATTCGTTATGGAAGATATTTTTTTATCACTCTAACAGCCCGCCATACTAATTACCAGGCCACATCTCGTCTATTTATTTTTTTGCTCTCCATAGTTACTTTTTCCCTAATTATTTTAATGTTGTACTTTATTAAGACATCATAATTTTTAATGTCCGAAATTGCTTTACGTGAAATTACTATTACGCGTATGATATGTCACGCTAGGCTAGGGTTGCCATAGTTTCTCGAGACGCTCTTGGGACATTTTTATATCTACGACCAAAAACAAAACCGCTAGCTCGTAATTTTTTCAGTTTATTCTGGACTTCTGTACTCTTTTTTTTTCTTTTCCTCTTATGACCTACAGAACTTCTTAAGTTCTCATCTCAGTTTGTTCACCTACGTAGTGTAGTGGTTAGTGCGTTTGTATATCGTGCTGGAGGCCTGGGTTCGATGACTAGTGGAATAAAATAAATATTGGTGATTTTACACTAATGTTTATTTGATATCGCCATAGGACACAGAGAACCTGAACATATTGTGAACCAGGCAATCGCCATGGATCTTTCTCGAAAAATTTTTTAAGGAAGACCCTGCCTTCACGTTATGTTATATGGTTGGGAATTATACAGCTTGTACTTTGAAAAAACATATTGACAATGATGAAAGTCAATTAAATAATTCCTCTTTATGTTAAGAATACTGCACCATTGGGTGCGTATAAAGGTCAAAAGAAGGCAGTGCTCATCACTGGTAGGAGAATTCACGTTCCTCTGTTTATCGATTTTCACTGAACTTCCTTACATTTTTATTTTTTGTATTTTTTTATAATCGTTCACAAATCGTGTGAAAACGTGTTTCGGCTAAATATGGGAGCATTTTCTACGTCTTTTTAAATTGTCATTATCAATTACTGTGACGTGTTCCGATGTATCGGGACCAATGGCAACCCCACTGCAGACTAGACCTGTCTAGACTTTATTCTTGGGTTGAAAATCTTATTAACTAAAAGCATTTCGAAAATGGTAATGTTATTTGAAGGCTGTCAACAAATCTGCACTTTCGCATAATTATTTAGGCGAAATTTTACATACCTTTCACTTGAGCTTTAATTATTGGTGTATATTTTTACTCTGACCTTTTCAGCGCCCTTATATTTAAATTAAATTGCGAAATACTTGGCATGTTGGTATTAAATTAAATATTCTTGAATATTTTAAAATGATTTAACATAATATTATTATAATCCGGCGTATTACTGAAGATTGTCATTTATCGAGTTTTATAAAACGAATAATTTGCGTGAACGAATCATTTTATTTGTTAATGTTCTAACTTACTAAACAAACCTACATTTTAGGATATGATTCAGGATGAAACCAGACCAATATAGCTCTGTGTATCAGCCTAGGAGTTCTTCACGGCAATCGTTGGAACATCTTGGTATCAAGTTTTTAAATTATATTTTTAGTTTTTTTACCACCCTAGAATCTGATTACTAGACTGTAAAGCGTGGGAAAATGTTATTATTATAGTCAAATATATAACCGAATAAATATTTGGATTATCCAAATCAGTAATGCTGGATTTTGCGCCGCTGAGAACTTAAACATATACGGACTTCATTCAATACAATACAATAATTAAATTTGACCGAAAATTAAAAACAAAGTTATGTCAGTTTTTCTCGTTTATATATTTGTGAAAATCTACTTTCGTGGTGAATAAATAATTTACAAAAATACACTAACACAGAGGGAGGGTCTTGACTTCTATTCAGTGGTTGTTTAAATCTTGCCATATTTCACCAAACGAATCCTGAGTTTACAACACGACACAAACGAGACATAGGAACATTAAAAACTTAATTTGTTTTGCGGGGTTATTTCTGCATCACGATTTTATTGAAATATCCACATAGATAAAAAAGTCTTTTAATATGGGAATATGAAAATGTGTGTATTTACACGACTTACAACCTGTTATCGGTTGGTAAAGGTGATCACTTTATACTCTGTGTTAATTGAACTATTCTACTCATTCTACACATCTGTATTACACAAATTTCGAAAAGTTGTATAGGTGCTACAAGAGACAAAGTACACATTTTTGCTTAAAACTTCATTGGCGACAGTTTTCTAAGTCTGTTAAATAATATTTATTGTTCACCTCCACAATATAGTGGTTAGTGCGCTAGGCTACCATGCTGGAGGTCCCGGGTTCGATTCCCAGGAAGGTCAAAATAAATATTAGTGATTTTTCAGTCTAATATTTATTTAATATGATCCTGAACTGGTACCTGATGCGGAAGGCTGATCACCTTTCGTTCGTGTATTTGATGATCCATATAACACTGCTTCTATATGATGCAGTGCCCTATGCACCATTGGGTGCGGGTAAGGGTTAGAAGTAGAAGATAAAAATAGACTATCTCAGATTTTAAGTAGGTACATTCATTTTGTATTGTATCGTAAGACAATAAAAAATCCAATTTTCTTTTGTTGGGAACATCCAATATGTTGCAAAATGCGATGGCGCCGCCCCATTGATCTGACGTCACCTCTCACCCCGGTTTACATAAAAGTCTTTTAGATCCTTTCTCCCGATCTTCCTTCCGAATGAATTTTTACTTTCGTTTACGTGCTCCTTTCTGCCGAAGCACCCGAATGAGATTACTTTGGCAGTTAGAGTAGGGCGTTGAGCACGCTGAAAGCTTTGTCTCGCGCGTGGAGAGTGCAGCGAAGGGAGTAGGCAAACCGCGGTACGGGCGTTGCCTTGCAACCAACTTGTGCAAGTCAATTAAAAGCGGTCCGCTCGCGAACTTTTAAATGAGCCCGCTTTATAAACACCTTTCTCATCCCAGTCGGAGTGTTTCCACATACTTAAGTGGAAAAAACCGCGATTTGTGAACAAGTATGTGTTTAGACTCACTCAAAATGTTGTGAATAAGCATAAAACTGGTCAAATTATAAGCTGCATAAAAATATGAAAAATCTTGTTTTCATGCGTTTCCCAATATGTAAAAATAATCCAGGGCTCGGATTATACATACATCTTAATAAAAGGGTCTCTGATAAATAAAAGCGTCCTTAATTCAACGTAGATGGCTGTAGTGAACTCATATGTACTGTGTCATGGGATTGATTGTTATATTATTTAGGAGTTCCGAAAAATTGAGTAGTGGGGTTGTCAATCTTGTGTAGAATGGTGAATATTACAAGTGATCACCTAACCAGCCTATTACAGATCATAAGCCTTTTAAATACCCAGACTCCCATATTATTCTTCATCAATGTTTATTTTTGTTTTATTTTAATATTACATGAAGGAATCACCCGCCTTGTTTTCTAAGGCTTGTCTGCAGGTAGGATAGTATGGATAGGGAAGGTAAATGTGAAAAATACATCACAAACACCCAGACCAATTGAGAATTAATCTTTCTTGAATTTATATTGATATTGGCGGGAATCGAACTCGCGACGCTAGTCTCACAGTCGAGCGTCCACCCAACTACGCCACAACGCCTGTAAGATCTCAAAAAATGTGTTTCTAAAATTAAATAATAACTAAAAATGTGTTTCTTTTTCAGTTAGGTTTCCGTCGAAGCCTTTCTAGCTAGACGCAAATATCGCTTACATAATTACCATCACTCGATTTTTTTTTAATTACCTGACGTCCAAGTGACTCTGAAATCTAGCTACGGCTTATGCAACACCGCTTATCATGACCCTACTCAGGCTTCAACTTTGTAAGTTTCATGGCCTGTGCCTACTCGTGAGTGGATTTACTCTATATGTTTAATGTTACTATAATTTAATGTAATTCATGAGTGAAAATTCTAGGCAAAAACACTTGCTTACCATCACTCGGTCGACTTGTTTCTGATTTATAAGAGAAACATGTTTGCAATACCCGCTCCCCGCACTGTGTTGCCTCCCGCGACTCCCCGCGGTCTGCGCTGGCGTCTGGGATCGTGGCAAACAGAGCACTGTTCCGCAAAAGTTTGCTCATTTTGATGGGTGAAGTAGAAATATCATACATTTAGCGAGTGATCATTGTCTGTGCGGCAGGTACCCAGTACCCACACTCCCGCACACCCGCCCGGAGTACCGGCACTTTCGAACTTCACCGCATCCAAGTTTTCACCAGTTTACTGCCAAGTAAACGCACGTGACGCTTTCACAGTTGTTTTCAAACTGTGTGTACTTACGTGTGGGTATAATAATTTAGTTATCGTAAGGGTGACATATATCACAATAGCAAGAAATTAAAGATTATAAATAAGTATATAAATAAATTTTTATTTTCAAATTCCCTTATGTCCAGAGATTATCATTAATCCTTTGAATGTTTCTTATTAAATTATTTTATTTTTGCATTAATTGATTCAACAGTCACTTTTTGGTAAAATCTATGCATTTTTAATTTAAGGTTTATTTGGTAAATTCCAATATTTAAAAAAATCTATTGTGACACGTGTTTCGATGCATTTCGCGTCATTTACTTTTATTTTTAACAGTTTTCTTATTAATTTTTAAAAATGTGTTTTCGTTATTAAATGAGGTCCCAATATTAGTGTAAAATTATTCCAATAATTGATAATATTTTATTAATTTGAATAAAATACTTTGTTTTCTAGAATTACTCGAATGTTAAAATAAAATTATATATTAATAGGTAATATCTGATTAGTTTGTGTTTAAAAAAAAAACAATCAAGATGTGACAAAGTGGGGGTCTAACCTTGAAACACTGACTGCGATTTTTTTAAAAACTTTAAATAAGTCAACCCATTAAAAAATTCAAATAAAAAAAATCAGATGACATTTTAAACTGGTCATTACACGTATTTTTCGTTTTTTTTTAAACTTTTGTTTCTTCATAAAAATGTAAAAGCCTGCTTAGTTTCTGATCTGACTGCACCTCGCCGTGGAGCGAAACGACGCCGACGCGCGTCAGGCGCAGGCCGCGATGAACGCCGGCGACCCCGCATTTTTTCATATAAAACTTTTTCTTTCATCTTTTGAAAGTACGTTTATAGAGTTGAAAATGTGGAAACGAAAGCTGGCGCTCTCTGAAAACAAAACAAATTCAATTTCGGCATTAGTATGTTAAACTTTTCGGTAACAAAGTACATAAATATAATAAATATCAGGGCCTCTTGGGACGGGCGGGACAGGGGTCTGCGGGGGGGGGGTGCTTTCGTCAGGCCGTATGTGGGCCCTTGGACGACCTTTGGGAAATTAATGCGAATAACGAATGTGTTTTTCTGTTCTTATTTTTTTTAACATTTTTGTATGACATTTTTTACTGAACCATCTTGCATAAATAATGCTTCGGTTTATAAGCTCTTTATTGCAAGTCTGAGACAAAATATTACTTCAGCCAACCGTCTTTTTTATAGAAGTGGTTTTCAATGAATTGATAAACAAAAAACCCCGCTCAAAAGTTCAAAGAAAATAGATTCGTTTGCTTGAAATTATAATAGGAAAAAGCTCTCAAACTTCTGAAAACATTTCTGGTCCGGGATCGGACTCACAATGAAAAGATGACGCGTCGAAGTGTAGATAATTTGAATTTTATTTCTGGACGTTTTGTCATGTATGTATATGGTATATTTTCCGAATAGAAATAACATTATAGTAATAACACCTCTTAGTTGTTTTCACTGGAATTCCCCCAAAAACCCACTACTAAAATATGCTTTAATGTGTTTCTTGCCGGTAAAGTTATCTTTACAGCGTTGACTAGCACAGCGTTAACTTCCGTATGTTATCCATGTCAAGGGCTATGATGCCATGTGGATGTTAATGCTTTAACGACGTAGTGTAGATAACTTAAACCATAGTTCCAAATATTCATTAATCATTTTTTGATAACTTTCTGATCCGACGGATATATATAATCAGTTTAAAAATACAATAGTCATTATAAATAAAAACCTAGAAGTAAAGTTAAAGTTATCTTTACTGCGTAAATTGTTAGCTTGAGTGTGGAAAGCCTTGATATTATAATTTAATGTTGTTTTTCGTAGTTTTTATAGAAATTTTAATACAATGTTTCTTCTATTAGTTGTTTATTGCACTAAATTTCAATGGTTTCTTACATTTTTTTAGACTGATCAAACGGTATCATCATTCAATGTTGTGATTTACTTACGATTGGTTTCGCTAGAATAATTGATTTTCGCCCTAGACTAATTTATATTAAATTATTTATTACTAGTAAGGAAAAATCAGTTTGTTATGTTAAGCAGGTACTCGCCTGTAGCTCCTTGGAATTGAAATTGCTTCTTGAGGCTTCAATTGAATCAACGATTCCTCAAGCTTTCAATGATAAACTCTATTGTTTTGATCCCGCTCCTAAATGGGGGGCTGATTGCCAACCTTACTATAATCCACTAAATTTTAATTTACATATATATTTGAGTGACACGCAGTGTTAAATTATTATGTGAATGTCATTATAGAAATATGGATTTGGAAAAAGAGCGAGCGCTTTATTGCGGCTGTTGCGCGAGTTTTAATCGAAAACCAATATTCAATTAAAATGCAATAGACACTCCAATTCATAAATGAGTTACCATTATTTTGCGCAGCCGCTGTACTTGCATCGATTGATATCAAAATAGTTGATTAAGTAAGTTGAATCTAGTTTCAATATATTATTTATTTGTTTATTTTTAGCTGTGACCGACAACGCGTAGCTCAGTCCTTATCTGACTGACCTACGCGTTGCTGTAGCTCAGTCTGATTCAATTAAAATGAAAGAAAATGGAAATCACACATTTATTATATATTTTAATAAAATTAAAATATTAAAAATCTATGAAATAGCAATGCAATCAAAAACATCGAAAATGCTGAGTGACAGTAACTGTCAAGAAGCATGCTGTCCACCATAAGCAATATTTAGTGTTTCGTGTATTGCTGTTACGGTCAGTAGACAGGCGCTGCCATTGCGGTTAATAACTGTTTCTCAAAAATTATGTTTTTACCATGTCACAGGCAAAAACGCCAGCAACAGATCGATGATTTCATAAAACCCTGGTCTCATACCTGAAACGCAAGAGTGATCACCTTGCCTCCATGTACGTAATGAACAATATAACGTTGCGTCAATACGATGCAGTGTCTTATGCACCATGGTGCGGAGAAGAAGAAGAATAAAATTAAACATTATATAAGACCACTTTTGAGTTTATTAATGAAACTATTTATATGTTTCATCAATTGATTCGGCAGTCACGGATATATTTATTTATTAGTGAATATACAACAATTCGTATTTTCACCTGTTGATGAGACATCCGTGGTAATCGAAACTAATCGTGCTTTCGTTAAAAAACTAACTCACTTAATAATGGTCTTATACGAGTACTTTATTTTTATTTTGTATTTAAATCATCCTGTTATCCCACAAAGTTAAAAACCAAATCAATAAAAAAAATAGAGTTTACAAGCATTTTGTACGATGCTTTATTTATATTCGTCGTAGCGCAAATAAATAATGTAAAAATAATTGACATTTATGATCGCAAATATCGTAAGCTCGGTATTACAACCTTTCATTGTATAAAATGTTTTGACCCATTTTCAGTCGACTTCGCCTCCACCCCTTCCCTCATTTTCGCTAATCGCCTGTAAAATGGCATCGTAGTGTACCTGCATTAGGTAATGTTGCACCGCTGCGAGTGTCACATCCCTTGCAAGCTCGGCGCGCATAATAGAGACGTTGGTACAATCATAACTACTGAATACACCAGCATATTCGTCCACGTGTACTATGTGTACTATCACGTATCCTTTGGCGGTCTCCTTACGTGCAAAGGTAGTACCTAATATGTGTACATACGGTCCCATAGTCAAATATTCGCTCTCGAGCGCTTTGTAAAAGACTCTGCTATCTGCTTATTGTACAGGATATGTGGTATATAATATTGCACACGAGTGCAGGCAACGGAAAATCCTACGATTAGGTGTATCTCTATTCTAGCCTTTTACAATGTTTAGAAATGTGAAACATATTTGAAATTGCGAGACATAATATCCTTGGAAGACGTATAATTTCAGTATGTATTATTGGTAAACTCGATTTACTTATAAGAAAATGAGATAGGTGATAGCTAACTTAATTTATCGACGTTGGTCCTCGGGTCGACCAAAATCGCACGTGATTAACATTTTTTGTAGTTGTAAGTGTGTGAATAGTGCTATGGTAGCGACGTGTAGTATTGATTGCATGCTGTTTTCGTGATTGTCCTGACGAAGAGACGAGTACGTCTCGAAAACGGTAGACAAAAATATACTAACATTACTAACATTTTTGAAAAAAAAAAAAAAATTGCTATCCACAAAGTAAATGCTTTAAATATTAATAATAAATTGATTTATATGTTTTGCAAGATTTCGATGTAATCAGACACATAGTTTTATCGTGAGCTGTATTATAAATAGATGAAATCATACGGGAATGATGAGGTATGATTAGAAAAATAAATACGATTATGTCTGATCTGAACACTTTTTATAACATGTAATTAAATTGGCAAAAAAAATGTTACGAAGGTCTACTTACATACTTATTTAATACATCATATTTAAGCCGCCATTATTTTAGGTCGAATTTGTTTTATAGAATAACCCATGGCAACAAGAAGGTTTTTCCGTTCTACTAAGGTATTGTGGGTTGCTTAGAGCTTTAATCGATTACTCGTAATTAGTAAAGGTTACAGAGTTTGTCTGCCTCCGGGCTGGTGGTGTATCGTAGACCTTTGTAAAGCTACCGAGAAAAGATAAAGAAACGTCTAAAAAGTGGAAAGGCATTCCAGTTTCGCTAGTCCGGAACAGGTTTGCACCACAACTGTAGTACGAAGAGATATTCCTCTCCACAGGACTCCCGCGGGTTTTATTTTAACAAAACCAATCATTTAACTTCTAACTTTTACCAAGCTAGCACCTAGTAGGTACCTGCGTGTCTGAACGTTTCTACAATACAAAAGTCAATTGTGCTCTTCGTGATATGATTTTGGGTTTAAACTGGTTTGTATTTGGCTGTTGTTATTTTGCTATTTACTCCATCAACTTGGTGATTGCATCGTAGAATGGTACGCATTCTACGTCTGTGGTTTGATCGTAGAATTCTACGCATTTTATGGACCGATATGGTCAACCACGTTAATGTGTTTTAAAGAGTAAGACAGTTGCCGACTGATGTTTAAGTCCGGAAGGAGTCCTATCTGGGACATATAGGGGGGAAATACGAGCTATTGCACCTAATCATAAAAGGCGAAATAGTAGGTCGACGAGGTGTGTGCAGAAGGCAAATCTCCTGGCGCCGGAATATACGAGAAAGGATGGAAATCAGAAACGTCGAGGCGCTGTTTAGAGCTGCTCAAAACATGGACAATTACTCTCGAGTGATAGTCGACGTCAGAGGACCTGGCACGATACGCACAGAAGCAGAACTTAGTGATTGGCAGTCACTTTACAGTCATATCTATCCTAAATTACTTAAGCTTCCCACCTTAAGTCCATCTTTATGGTACACTGATTAAAATACGCAACAGCTGTTACTCTTAGTTACATTTTTCACCGTCATTCAAGATTTTAATAATAAGTTTCGGACACGGTGTTTGACAATGATATTGAGTGCATAGAAACACGTGTTGCAATATAGTATAATACCAAGCGGTATTATCAAGACTTTAAATTTTAAAATACTGAACACAATTTTCCATGATACGAATTGAGAACGATGTAATGCGGCGTGCTAAGTTTGAATAACAGATTACCTACCTATGATACGTACTTTCTCCCTTTCGAGGGTATCGAAGAACTTGACTACATAGGTTTGCCACATATGCGGTATCAGCAGTAAATCGTCTCCCAGTTGTCACCTGGTGGAGTGTATGTAGCATATAGGTATTATGTATTCGGCTTCGCGTTCCTTCGACAATCCCATTATTTACCAATTTATCACATTCTATCTCTCTTCTGACACACTATTATCGGAAATTCCTTCTCGGTCGGGTTATCCTCGCGCAACCTACCGACCGAGGAACCCTTTCTACAGAAGGAATAAGAGGAAATATGGTAACAGGACGAAAGTGAGAGTTTCCGGTTTTTATGGTCGGTTGCCAATATAACCCTCAGATACAACGTATCGAATGTCTGGCTCCTTGGAAAGGTTAGGTTCGGAATATTATAGTATGCATACAGGCTTCTACTGAGGCTGATCGACCGCTCACTTTATTTTATAGTTCTGTGCCTCAGGGATAAAGGACATCGGGTCCATTTTTAGTATAAACATATTTAAACACGGCTTTTAAATTTCTTATTATTTTTTACGCGTCTTTTAGGCTGGGCTTACTACTTCGTCACTTGTCTTAGCACATCTGATATCGGCGCGACAAGGGCGCGTCACACTTGACTATATTTTGCAAATACACTGGACTCTCTTTTTACGCGGTGAATTCGTTCCACGCAATGCCGCGTATTTTTTTTGTATTTAGATCATAATGATTTCTTTGTATAAAAAGCAATTCAGGATATCGGAAAATAAAATTCATTATTGTTTATAACAACGATTACTCGCTATCAAACAATATACGAACCCGTGTACATACATTTGATACACACACTTTCATCAGTTGAGATTTCCGGAGTCTGCGTTATTATACATCCTGTGTTATTTCCTTCCGAATTTTCGGGTTTACTGGATTTTAAGAAAAAATCTATTATCGATCGCTCTAACTGATTTTTTTAAAAGTTTTTTTTTTATGTTCTTAAACGCTTATTTTACGAAAATGTAGGTATCGACTACATAATATAAGAAATCATTTTTCTTGGCTGCTTTAAAAAATGTAGGTACTTAAATATATGTAACTGTTTTTATGCGACACAGTTTGACGAGGCCCTCTCGAGGAGAAACAGCTGTTACAAAATAATTAAATTCAGTGTAATTATAAAACTGGTTTTGATTTATATTGATAATAATAATAAATAATTTAATGTAAATAAATTCAAGTAGAACTTTTATTGAAAACACGCGGTCTTTTAATGTATGCAAATCTTGATTGTCGTATTGATATATTTTGTATGCGGAGGGAAAAGTTCGGTTGGTAATTTTATTTTCATTTATCATTCTGGTCCTTCTCTGGTATCGCGCTGTGGAAATTTTAGTCGCGCTGTTCACTGGTTTTTCCGGAGAGAATCGGTGGAGCAGTTTGGCCAATCAATAGACATCGGGGAAGTGGAAATGTTTCATCAGTGAGCATGAGAGATATGTGTCTCGAGAATGACTACAATAAGTTCACTTGAATATTATATCAATATGTCCTTCATTGTGTTTTTGTTTATATTCAATTGAAGCTAATATACAACTTTCCAGTAATGTGGTTGTCGATCATGGGTAAAACCATGAATGTAACTCGTATTTAAAATAATTGCTGAAACCATCCAATTACAAATCGTTACAAAGCTCGATTCTGCAATTGCTCGGACTTTCATATACATATCTGCAAAGACTCTTTACTTACGTCGAGATAGCAATAAAATGATGACTTATTTATGTATTTAATGGTTTATCTGCGTTTCTTATCCATTAATCTTTATTTACACTATAATGTATGTATTTAAAAAGGTTTATATACTCCCCTTGCGGTGTTATTACACATTACTCCCCCTGGCACACGAGGGTGGCAAGTGGCGCCACACCCGCAGTAACGAGGAAAGCTCATCATCTCGCGTTATAAATGATCGCGGTATTAAATTAACCCCAAGCCGGAAGGTATCGGGACTTAAGTGTGCTTAAACGCTTTCCAGGTGTGTTTGACGTGTAATTTTACACCGATTGTATTCTTCTTTGTGATAACACGGCGATGTACTTGTATATTATTGTTATCGCCTAGTTTCGTGTGATCACACGATTTCAAGGGCCATTCGATTTGAATTAGTTATGGCGGAAGAGCTTCCGTGAAAATGAGAGGGGTCTCTTTCATGTGGTGGGGAAAATTTTCGTGGATAACGTGCTTTATTTTTGTCTGAAAATTATTTGGCAGAGGTAGCCAGGAAAGTTATTGATCAATGTTTAACATCCTAAATTTCTTTAAATTTAGTTCAGTATTGTACTGTATCTACAACTCACTCCATCATAATGTCTACAACCATGTCTCTGTTTTCAAAAAAATTTATATAAAAATATTTTTTAAGTTCTCAGAGAATACAGGACTTCAATGCAATGCAAATGTGCTGAAGTAGTTTTGAACTGACGGTTCTAAATTCACCCATATTTTACTTAAATTCACATACGGAAATGCATTTCTATAAATAAAATATAAAAAAATCGTACTTAAAACCCTTACTATAACTTATGTATTATTATTATAATACACTTCTGATATTCAATATACAAAAAACATGATTTTCAACCCCTACCTTGTTTTATTATATATATATATATATATATATATATATATATATATATATATATATATATATATATATATATATATATATATATATATATATATATATATATATATATATATATATATATATATATATATATATATATATATATATATATATATATATAATATATAATTTTATCTAGTCTCCCGCCAGTGTGATGATGTCGGTAACGACGACCCGATCACTAGTCAAATAAAATAAATGTGGAAAAAACTATAATATTAACTTAGTTGCTATTTTCTTCTATAAAATGCGTTTCCACCAAGAAACGTCAATAATAAAGTTAAATTGTAATTAATTATTGTTAGGAGTGCTTTAATTAAGGTGGTTGAGGTAAATCTATTTACTTTTTGTGTTGATGGGCAGGTACCACCTGTCATCACAAAATGTAGATAGTTTTTAGTACTATTAGTCTTTAGAAAGAAGCTATTTGCTTCAAAACCAGTTGAAAACTTAAAATAAATACAAAATTATCTTTTTGAGTTATCGAATGAAGAGTCATGTAGGTAGTGCATCAAATATTGATTGTGATCCGTATCTTCAGGATCAGTTTCCGTTTCAGGTGACATTTTGTTTGATCGCTATACTTAAACCTATCGGGTAAAATAGATGACGGTGTTAAATTTCAAATGAACGGTATTAGCCAAAGCGATCTCTAAAACGAATCATAACTCATATAGGACGAATCGTGTCGTATAAGGCCAGATTTCAAAACGCAAAAATGGCATATCCTTTTCAAACTTCATTAGTACCTGCTATACAAAAGTATACAAAAGACAGAGAAAGACCGAGAAATACTTGGCATGTTCAAGAATTTCAAATATTTGAAAGTCGTTAGATCAGGAGTCTGAATAATCGGTGGGTATGTATGAGGAGATACACGAATGTGGA